>NW_015114093.1:150435-167281 GCF_001443285.1 Poecilia latipinna | reverse complement strand
TAGCCATCTTTTACAGCTGCATTTTTTTGTTGTTGTTGTCTCAAAGTAGAGAGCTGTTTTCTGCAGACATCCACCCAGCCATGGAGGCTCCGGTTTCAGAGAGCTGCTTCTGGATCAGACGCCGTCAGAGATGTAAACAGAACAAGCTCTGTCATCACATTCCTTATTTTAGTAAAGACAGAACAGGGAGACAAAAGTGAAGGATTGGCTGCAATTAAAAGACATTAAAAGAAATTGATTTTTCAGTTTTCTGCTACCAGCCCCCATTGTTTTCCTTCAGCACGGAAACGTCCCTGTGGTATTCATGTCCCAGTAAACCTGAGCGCTGGTGTGTTTGGAGAAATAACCACACACCAGAGGGCGTAGTTTAAGTCGATTATGTTTCTCATTTGAACATGGCTTCCTTTCAACTGGACTTTACGTGATATTTAAGACCTTAACTTAGCCCCAAGACTTCAGTTTGGACTCTGGTCTCTGAGTTTCTGCGGTGAATTACAGCTGACCCATGAAGACCTGGACCCTGCTGCTCCTACCTCTCGAAACCCTCGTCATCTGGAACGCATCGGCGCTCAAGTGAGGGAGGGGCAGAGATCCATTAGTCTGATCCAAACAGAGGAGGAGGCCACTGGGATGAAGCTGCCTTCTGCTCTGTTTTGTTATGATCTACCTTGGCAGTAACAGTCTGATTTCCCGTTGACCGGGAATGCTGTTTTAGATGGAAAAGTTGTGGAAGTAATGTCTGCAGGCAGCATAAGCTGCAGCATCTCAGAACATAATGTTTTGGGATGAGCTGCACCAGCATGTTGCAGAGCTGCTATAGTGATTTTATGCTCCAATATTCCTTGTTTTTCACGATTGACCTGTCGCATAAGCGCCCTCTGCTGGTGCCTTTTAAACTTTATAATGAGCAGCCCTTGCAACGTCAAACTGTTTACAAGTGGGAGTGGTTTACGTGTGAGCATGAAAAGCCTCTTTTGGTTGCAGCGAAAATCTGAATCTGGTCTTTGGAGAATAAACTCCGGGACAGAGAGCATCCAATTTTTAGCGCTGAAAGTTTTTTTTTTTTCTTCTTCTTCTTTTTGAGTTCAGTTCTAAACTTGCTGGTCCACCTAAAAGGGGCTCTTTGCATTTAAATGAAGAGCTGTCGAAATTCTCTATTAGATAATTGATTACCAAATAATGTGATGTCATTGCGCCATTATTACATGAATGTGAATATATCAGCACGAAATCTAACACCTCAATCGATGGAGCAAACTGCACAAAACACAATGCCTGGTGAGATGCTGCCCTCTGCTGGAAACCTGCGTATTTGCATGTAAAAATATGTCCATGATATAGGCAGAACAGTTAGCACGTTCAAGTTTATTTATTGAGGAACGTGTATTAAAATAATAATAACAATAATAATAATTATCCAATAGCTAATTTCCATTTGTAATCACTCAAACAAAATCTGCCTACTAAAATAAATGAAATGAGTCCACAAAACATGAAAACAAGTTTAAAACACTCAGCTGATACAAATTCATGCAATTACTGATTCTATTTCTGTCATATAACCACTAAGATAGCAATTGTTAAAAGTGATCATCTTAGAAATTACTGGATAAAAAAAAATACTCTAATTTAATTGTTTTTAATCCTTTCTTATGCAAATGAAACACTGAAAAAGTGTGTAGTTTGTTTTAAAATATATTCATACTATAAACTGGCCTTCAAGCGAATCTGTTCGAAGACGCTAAAGTATGTGTTTTTTTAAGAATATTTTTAACTATAAACAGTCCTTGTCTGAAACCTAATAAAGTAAAACATTGCTGTTACAATCCGACATAACATGCAAATAACTGTTAATTGATTAAAGTTGGTGTTAAGTATACAATAAACATCAGAATTATTTAAGACTCACAGATTGTCTGCAGAAACTGTGATGATATTCAATCTTACAACAGTAATAAAAGGATAGGAAGAAGGGAAGAAAGGATGAAAGACAGAACGAAGGAAAGAAAGAACAGAATGGGAGGAACAAAGAAAAATATCTGTTTCAAACCAGATTCAGAAAACTTTCTTTCTGATTTATCATTGGTTATTATTGAAAACCTGACTTGTCTTACATTGTTTCTTTATTTCAACATACCAGAACAGAAACACAACAAAAATGCTTTATTTGTACACAAAACCAACTCTTAACAGAGGAATAGTTCAGACAATGAAGCAATGAAAAGTTCACACATTTCTTACATTCATGATTCTTCCGGCTGATCTGAGAACTATTGAGACATTATTGAATTTTCAAAGTATTTTGGTGGCACCTGGGACAATTTACCATCACTGATTTACAGAATGACTAACATAATCTGGGAAAGAAAAAAAAAAACATGTTTACATTGCCAAAACAGTAAAGAAAACTTAGTGCAGCTGACTGTTGAACATATTTCTCAGAAAATGTGTGTTTTAATGACTTTAATGCCTTAAAGACTCAGAAACAATCCAACCTCTTGTTGCAGCAAAGGAGAATCTGATGATTAGAAACAATCCTTTCCATCTCTGTGGCTTCATCTCTCCGCAGCACCATCATTTACCAGCGTTATTAAATATATATAAAATGAATGTCTCCCTTCAAAGGTTCTCACAGGAACACAGAAAAGAAGGTCACTAAAATTTCAAATTCGATGCGGATGCAAACAAAAAAAAAATGCTGAATGTAATGATATAATTTTCAAAGTTGTAGAAAAATATCTTGTCAAGACAGCATTCTTTCTCATAAAGATCAAAACATTTCAAATTAATTATAATGTGACAGTAATTCTTGTTTGCTTAATTGCATAAAAACAATAGTTAGTAGTAAAAAAAAACAAAGAATTAGTAATTCAGAAAAATAACTCGACATGTTTTTTCTATGTAGCAAAACAGTAGATAGGCTAAAACTTCCTATAACTTTTGAGAATAATGATGCAAGTAATTGGATTGAGTTGATCAAGTTATTAGAAAAAAAAAAACATTCTTTAAACAACAGTGCGCTCCATATAGTTGTTTTTCAGCCCTGCTCAGTTTCTGTTTATGGTAATTCATATTTCCAGAGGTGCTCTTAAAGTCAGCTTCAGACCCTCAAGTTCTGGGTCTTCAAAAATAACAAAAAATAAATAAATAACTTTGAAAGCAAAAACAAATCCTTCCTCAATTAAGATTTTTTTAAAATGCGTAGCATAGTTATTCCTTTAACTTGGCATGTCTAAAAAATAGCAAAATCCTTTAAAAAGGGCAGTGTTATGTTTTTTTTCCCCAGCCACTTAGTGCCATTTTAAAGCACGGTCAAGTAACTATGTTGCCTTCAGTTGTTACAAAAATGCTGCATAGATCAAATATGGCTTAAAAGAAATTTGACTTTGTAATTTAACACTTTCAAATTAGACCTGTCTCTTTAGGAAACTCTTGCTCTTTCTCACACTCTGCCTTCAGGGATGTTATCACAACAATGTTCTTCCATCAACTCTTTATAGCATTTCTGTTTCACTGAGACGTAGCTCATATAATACAGCTGAATGGTTGCCACGGGAGATTCAAGGATTTCTCAAACATGCATGAAAGACTGAAAGCAACACTTTCAGGTATGTTTTTGGTGAGGGAACAACACGATGAAAAGTTAAAAATAAGTCGATTTTACATAGTAGTGCCCCTTTTACACAAAACAGAGAAATAACTGGGGATTCGTTGTTCAATTTTGGGCCTCAAATCTTTTGGCTTTGTAGTTTTGGTCATTTCCCACCTGATGGAGCGGAACGTTTTACGCTAAACGCACATCAGTTCGTAGGTTTCTTGCAGGAAGTTGCTCATATCTAAACAGCTAGCATCATGCAGTCAGGCATTTTGAATACGACACTCTTGCAAATATGGGAGCTTCACTGACCTCTATAGATTCCTCGTGACCATCAGAGTATCTACCCTTTAGATGCTTTATCAAATTTCACTCCACTTTGTGGCACAGCTATCATCAGTGACTAGCAAAATTCATTGACTTTTCCTGTTTCTCTGCCTGACAAGGCAAACTACCTCCATACAATGTTGCCATGACCCTCCTGTGGACCTGCTGGCCACATTATGGCAGCTTTCAGCTTCCAGCACAGGCTCATCGTGAGACACGGCGCGGATTGGCGGAGCGGCACAACCGTCTCCTGTGAAAAATTGTACGCCAACTTGGGAAAATGAAGATGGCTCAGGTTTACGCAAATCAACTTTGGTGTAAACATGTAACCTTGAAAAATATTTTTTTAATGACAATTATATTCAAAATATTGTTGACTTTGACTACAGCATGCACTCTTTCTTCTCAAACACCCGTTCAAACACCCTTATATACATTCAGTAAGCGATGCAGCTCCTCGGTTTGAAGGTGCTCTGGTGACTGTCACATTAAAAACACAGTTAGTGATTTCAGTTAGTTAAGGTTAGAAAATTAGTTTATTAGTAGGTTAGTTTGTTAGTTTGCAGAGCTCTTGGAAGCTCCTCTGGTTAGTAACATTTAAGTTGCTTTTTAAGAGATAAAACCTCAACTCAGCTCTTAAAACACACTTGGGGAAGTTGATGCTTTCGGGGGAGGGGGGAGGGAAAAGCCAGTTGACTGTCTTATAATCAGCATCACTGATACCACAGCGCATGCTTTAATTAACGTGAATTCAATCAGACGACAGGAAGATGTTAGTAAGAGTGGCAGATGGTCCGAAACAGCCTCTACATTGTTAGTATGAGCAGTAATAGGAGTTAGTTACTACCTGCAGGGACAAAAAGGCCGAGTTGACCACACAGAATACAATCAGAGAGAGAGAGAAAACTGCTTTATATATATATATATATATATATAATTAAAAACCATGCAAATGTAGCCTTTAAAATGAAATCACTTGGGATCAGATCACACTTTTCCAGCTTCAGTATGTGGTCAACTGAGTTTGACCTCAGCAGCTGCTGCTGCTCTTCTTCTAGCTGTTCGGTTTTCAACGTTGCCCTTCCCCCGGGTCCTGAAACCCTTCTTTCCATGCTCGCTCTAGGATCTCCGCGTCGGACACCTCTAAAAGAAGGATTGCAGGATCATGCAAGAGAAGTGTGCATCTTGAAGTGTGCATGAAGCAGAACGGGAAGTTAGTGGGTTAGAAGTGCCAAGCCGTGTGCATTCTCAACACGGGTTAGTACTCCTTCGACTGTTAGCAGACGTTAGTACTGTTAGATATTAGTCAGATACTGTTAGTGCGATCCAGACGTGGGTAAAAGGCTATTTACGCATCATTATTAGCATTTGCTGTAATTTGCTTAAGTGTTAAACGACGAGGCTGCTGGCACTGAAACCGTCTTGACTTTTGCCAGCAGGCGTCATTCGGAAAACTGCACCACACTAATTTCCAATGACATCCTTGTGATCTAAATCACAAGTAGCACTGTTTGTTTTTTTTGTTTTGTTTTTGTTTGTTTTTTTAAATGGGGCTGTAACAAATGCTAAGAATCATCAGTAAACAATGTTTTATCCCTTATCTGGCACATCCAGTGGCTAAAAAGGATTGTAGCGGCAATTTCAGGCCCATTACAGACACGTCTTATCGGACTGATGAGACACACGTGCACAGGTACTGCCACTAACACAGATGGAGCGCATGCAGAGAAACACATGCACTCTCCCACACACACACACACACGCATTCATCCCACACACACACACACCCTACAGTTTAACTGCAGAATAGTACAGTAAAAATAGCTGGTTTCGCGTTGAGCTCGGGAGGTTTCTCAACAAGCACAAATGTGTGATTTACACATTATCAGAAGGTGAGAACATCCGTCATTTTCACACACCAGCACATAATATTTTTGTTCGTACAAGCCTCAAATATAAACCCCTCATAGATTTGGATCTGGAAACACTGCAGGCCAGTTTTCACAAACAGACACAGACGGTAACATTACATAAACAGGTGAACGCTTGGGAGAAACGATCAATTGCAAAAAAAAAAAAAAAAAAATGTAACTCAGGTGGAGTTGATTTACAGTACAGGTTTCTATGCATCTAGTCAACAGAAATAGAAACAGGAGAAGGACTGAATTAAGCTATAAAATAGCTGTAACAGAGCAGCAGACGGCTCTGAATGAAGTCCCTTCCAGCAGCCACACGTGATTAAACGGACAATGGCGGCAAAGCGATAGCTCATTTCTTTTGGCTGACGAACAGAAGCAGAAGTCGTCCCTCGGTTGAGAGACACACTAGTGCTGAAGGTTTTCCTTCGAGGACGCATCACGGCACACGTCTCCGCCACTGCAAGAGAAGCAGACCAAACACAGCGAATGAAGATTCACCTGCAACTTTTCAGACCTCCTGGGGGAATCTTTGTCAGTTAGAAACTCATTGAAAAGTTGATTTGGGGTAATTCAGTTCAAACAGTAAAACTCATACAGATTACGAACAGTCAGAGTGGTATTTTTAACAATTTATCCATGTTAATTTAGATGCCAATGCCATAAAACTAATTGTATTATAAATAAGCTCTTATGATTAAGGAGGGTGGGCAACAAAACAACGAGTTGCCAAAGAAACTCACTGTTCACAGAGTTCTGGAAAGTTGAGTGGAAGGAAAAAGTGTGGTACCCGGGACATGGGTTACAGCAGGGGTGTCCAAAGTGGGTCCTCGAGGGCCGGCATCCTGCATGATTTAGTTCTCTCCCTGCTGGTAGTAACAACCTTTTCAGCAGGTCAATGTTCTTCTTTGGCCTTCTAATGAGCCATTATTTGATCCAGGTGCTTTAAACCAGGGAGAGAACTAAAACATGCAGGATGTCGGCCCTCGAGGACCGACTTTGGACACCACTGGGTTACAGCCTTTACACTCATTGCGTTAAGCCACCCCCCGAACCAGAGAAAATGTCAGAAATGTCTACCTGCGCTAAGAAGAAAAAGGACTGAACTGTTGCTCAGTGGTCCAAAGTCTTAATTTAAAGATGAAAATGCATAAACCAATGTTCCAATGTGTTTATAAGGTGATTTTATTTTGAAAAAGGACTTGGCACTTGCCCACACTGCCAGACATACCGCCTGCAAATTGAAGTTTTTGTTAGCCGTGAACATTCAAGTGGACAGAAATAATGAATGGAAACACATCACTCTGTAAAATCACTAGGATGTAGGGGTTATGCTTTCTGAACTGAGTAATGTTTCGGTGCCTGTGTAGGAGACACATAAAGAAAAAAAAAAAAAAGAAAAAAGAAATGTTTTCTGGGATGATCCTACATAATGTTGAATAAATAAATCTGAAAAGCAGATTATGTTAATCAGATTTGATCTATGCTTTCATGTTGGTTTATCTCTATACTGTAATCCTACACAGAGTAGAGGCACATCAACAGAAACATGTCAGTGACTTAACACATTGCTAATCTCATGTTGCAGCTCATGTTTCCACTAATGCAGGAGCTAAACACAAATACAATGAAATCTGTCTCTAGAGGGACACCGAGTTAATAAAGAATTAAGCTGAGTGGTTAAAATGAATCTGGACATAAAGTAAAGAGCCATAGGGTAAGAGTGTGAAATGGATATGAGGGAAGTAAAGGGTCTGTCACCCTGAAGGTGGCAGATTCAGTACCGTTCTATAAGGCAGCGCAGCAAAGGAGGTGGAGGAACGCCAGCTGGGGCACAATGGGATCTGGTTGAGGCCAAATCTGCTTTTTCATCAGTGCAACTGGAGAAGGGACACACAACACAAAGCAGCAGAAAAGTGGGACGCAACCCAACTGTCCTAGCAAGATCCCCAAAGGGGACCTGGCTCCTATTCTTTCGCCGGCCGTCAGAGCTTTTCATTATGCGCGGGCGAAAACATAACACTGATAACCAAATGGCCAGAAACTGATCTGTGAAGATTAATCTGCTCCAGCAATTTTAACAAAGATAACACATAACCTGCCCCGTCGTTGGGTCCTCCCAGAGTCCTGTTTGGTGCCATGTCAGCAGCTCTGGGGACGAGTCCAGCCCGTACAACGCTGGTCAGCTGAAACAGCAAACACATTATTCTCAATCAGTTTTGGTCGTTCTTTATCCCTCTCTGCTTCCTGTTCTGTGCCATCTCAGATCAGAGCGCTACGATTAACAACTGTGTTACAGCCCTTAGTGTTCAGACCAGAGGTGGACATTATGCATTTGAAATATAAAATAAACAAACTGTAGAGACGTGTTAACTTCTCTGGCGTATTAGTTTAATTTGGCATTAAAATCTGATGAACAGCTTTTCAGTACAGACTGGGTAGAGTTGGGGAAGAAGTTTAATTGTTTGTGCACAATTATCACATTGATCAAGTTCTCACAGTTTCACTGACTCAGCAATCAATGTACAATAATTCAGCATCTTTTAAGCAACTTACAAACATTAGCTTAGCGATAGATAGATAGATAGATAGATAGATAAATAGATAGATAGATAGATAGATAGATAGATAGATAGATAGATAGATAGATAGATAGATAGATAGATCGATAGATCTAACCTTTTTCCAACAGAAAGGTTGCTGCAGTGCAACCACATGAACTACCAAAGCTATGCAAAAGACAAGCAGATGCAGAAGCTGGAATGTGGTTGAATTATTTTATGTTCTGTTCTGAAGTCAAAACTCTCCTGAATGATTGCCGGGCACCGCACCACTGCAAAGAGCTGCCGGTGTGCGTTGCCCTTTACACTTTCCTTTGGAAAAAAAAAACACTGAAGGTCTTTTTCTGTTTTCACAAATAAAATGAAGTGTTTTTGAATCCTGAATAATTTAACGAATATATAAAGTGATATAACCCATTTCAGCTTTAAACTGTTGTAAGAGTTTCAGACTTTAAACTAGAAATGATCAGATGCGGAGTCTATCTTATAAGATAGACTGTATAAAACAGAAAACCATAAAAGTTCAATAAAGTCTCACTATTACTTACAGTGCTTACAAAGTGTGAAACACGAGGGGTGTTCAGTCAACCCTGCAAATGAGTAATAGAGGACTGGTTTTGTGCTAAACTGACAGGTATTTATTTATTTATTTTATTTTTTTTTTATGCGGAGCAGCAGAAGTGAGGAGCCACATCATTATTATCAAAAACTACCTCTGGTAGTTACCCACTAATCCCTGACATATTTATTTAAATTTAACTACAGACACGGAGAGGCTGAAATAGGACAGGACTGAACTAATCATGTTACATTATGGCTGAATATTACTATCAACACTATGTATATCTTTGTTTGCATGATTTGCCTGAACATTAACACAGATTAGGAGCACATTTAAAAGCAGGGAAATGCTTGATAAATGCTACAGCAAAGTTTTGAGACATGTTTTCTGTCTCAGAAGGAAACCTCTCTTGAGGGCCCCCTGCTGGCCTGGAGACCCTGCCAGCAGAGCTTGCTTCTGCCTTAGGCCGGCTCTGTTCCCAACGATGAAAGGCCATGTTTTTTTTTCTATTTTATTCATTGTAAACATTTATTACATATATTTTTATTTTTACAAAAACTGCCCACGAATTTGAGAATGCTTTTTTTTTTTTTTCTCAAGACCTGCGGGCCTTTTACGTCAAGAGAGTACCAGAGATGTTATTCAGAAAACCCCATGTAATACTTGGAGTAATTTGATAAGTGGAAATAAAAAGCTAAAAATGAAAAAAAAACGTTTGTATTGCAAAATTAATAATATTTTTCCCATACCATAGATCTTCAGGTTCCACCTGTCCCGCAGCATAAAAAGGGTGCGAAGAGATCATGGCTTCTTCCTTTTCTTCCGCTTATCCCTCCATTCTGGGAGAAAGCTGTTCAACATGAGCATACCCGCTGTGTTGGCGCAGTTTATCTGCCTTCGCCGCATAAAGGAGGTCGCTGCTCGGACCGAGTCTCCAGCCTTTCACCGTGAGCCGAGGCTCGGCGTCCTCTTCATGGCCGCCGAGCTGAAACAAGCAGATGTGGGAGTGCCAGCAGCAGCTGCGCACTGACGGGGGAGACCGCAGTTCAGTTCGCGGGAGGGGGGGGAAGCAGGACAAAGTGGAGCAGGAAGCTTTGGACAAAGATGTTGAAGCGAAGGTATTAATGAGAACAGAGGCTCCTTTGAATGAGCGGGACTGCGCAGTCCTGAGAGAATGAGCGGCTCTCGGTCTCCAGCTGCTGCTACAGGTTTATGGTCTTTTGTATGCAACCCCTTTATCCACCATCTGTGTTTCCTGGGCAACCGAGGATTGCCTGCAGGCGCCAGCTAATGCACCGCAGCCACCTCAAATCAACACACGATTGCTGCACTGTCATTTTTATAACATGTGCTGCCGGGCTATTTTACGTCTTTTAATCATATGCCAAACAATGAAATTAATCTTTTAGCAAAGATTTGCGATTTTATTTATTTATTTATTTATTTATTTATTTATTTATTTATTTATTTATTTATTTATTTATTTAATTAATTAATTAATAAATATAGGACAACCTAATGTGGGTTATTTTTTTTTCTGATCTTGTCCTGAGTTCAATATGGATCAATCAGTTCCTGGGGTAATTTAGCACAAGTTTGGGTTATAGGTTTAATTCCACATGGTTGAGATTTAACCCAAACAATGGTTTAAAGTGATTTTCTTACTTGAAGGCTGCCAGAGTTAAAAAGAGTGAGCTAGATTTCTAAACAAGTAATATCTGGGTCTAATGAAAGATTCTGATCCATCCATGTTATTCTTGCAGAGTTGCCACAGAACAACACACAGACAGTGTGTGTTAGAGATCATACACTGACCAGAAACACATTTTCCTTAAGCTCACATTTCTGCATTATTGTTTTGTTGTTGTTTTTTTTCTTGATGTAATATTCTAATCCTAAATATTGGGCTTTCATCAGCTGTTTGCCTAAAGTCATCATTTCATGATTAACAGAAATAAACGCATGAATTCATCAGTGTATGTTATGTTATGTTCCGCGTGATTCCATGTACATCATTCAGTGAATCGAGTTACTAAAAAAAAAAAGAACTTTTCAATAATACTAAAATTTCTTGAATATCACTATATGTGGGCCTATTCCCATACTGATTTTTATTGTTATTTTCTATTTCAGAATTACAATAGTAGAAGATGTGAACATAATTCAAAAAAAGTTATTCTTGGCTTCCTTCTATGAACAGACATTAATATTAGAAGCAGAAGTGACGTCAATATATTTGAGACATCTGACAGCTGACATGTTAAGCCACAGCTTATATTTGCAAACAGCAGATTTAATGCAATGAGTCAGTCTCTCTTTTACAGCTGTTGTGGTTTCTAGCAAGGAGATAATGGTTGTCAGGTAGCAGATAGATATCACCAAAACCTCTGATTCAGAGGAGAAATTCCAGCTGCAGAATGAGTCTCCTGTCCATAAGAGAGGGTAATCATATTTACATAATCCTCACTGTGTGACTTCAGTTATTTATAATGTGTCCACTTATTTCAGAGAAATCCCAAAGATAGTTTTACAGAATCTCGACAGTTTTGGACATAACCAAAATGTGATAGTGGAATCAATGCCCCTTTGAATCGGAATGTAATTTTTTAATAGAGAATTTATAAATCCAGAACGTTTCTTTATTTTTTACCAGACATATTTTAGCTTCAGGTTTTAAAAATTGTCATCCACTAGGGGGCGACATAGAAACGTGAGCTGCTTCAGATTTGATCCGTCTCGGTTACCATACAGGCCTGCGCTCTGTGTTGGCGCATTTTAAAAGAAACTCGACGGCTGTTTTCTTTCTCATCGTTTATGCATCAGCCTGGCACCGCAAGTCTCTCTGGCTTGTGCCGGGTCACCGAGCACCTTTTCCTGAGTAGTAGCAGAGCAGCTAAGGACTGCTCCCAGGTGACTGGAAATGGGATAACCTGCATCATAAACGCCACAGAAACCAAGAACGATGCTGCTCCTCCTCCCGGAGTGGAGTACATCCACATCCCGGTGCCTGACTCCCCGCAGTCCCCGCTCAGGGACCACTTTGACCAGGTGGCGGATAAGATACAGAGCACAGCAGAGGGCCACGGCTGCACACTGGTGCACTGCAACGCCGGGGTGAGCCGCTCCGCCGCCCTCTGCTTGGCCTATCTCATGAAGCACCGCGGGGCCAGCCTGCTGGAGGCCCACCGGCTGCTGAAGAGCTGTCGGCCTATCGTCAGGCCGAACCCCGGGTTCTGGAGGCAGCTCATCCAGTATGAGGCGGAGCTGCGTGGGAGCAGTTCAGTCAGGATGGTGCCTTCTTCTTTAGGAGAGATACCTGACATTTACGAAGAGGAGACCCGGAACATGGTCCTTCTGTGAAGAGACACTCACTGGGGGGATAAACTGTGGCGCTGATGAGCAGTGACGTAAACATGAGTCACCTTTGGGTTAAAAAGACAGACCTACTGGCACTGAGAGAGTTTTAGAAACTGTTTAATACAATCTAAATAAATACTTGTTTGTGTGTGTCCTATATTTTAATATTTTTCTTAACTTATTGAACAAATTCTGTGTTTGTCGTGAGATCCTGAGAGAAAGAACCAGATCCGGTCAGATATAAGAGGCTTATGTGAGCTTTTGCCATAAGGTCTAAGCTAGTGGTGGGAGGGTGATGAGCTCCATCAACCAGGGCAGCTCCTCCTCATCAAAATGAGTCAGTCTGGTCTGACAAAATTCACCAATCCCACCTGGGAAACCCCAGAATGTGCTGGAGAGTGCCTGGGTTTCCTTCCAGGACCTGCTAACCAATCTTGGTTAAGCCGAAGACAATAGACAGGTGGCCACTTGAAAATGTTTATAGGATATTGAATAAATGCTCAAAATGTCCAGTTGTCAATGATGACAGTTATTAGGTTAGGATTAGATCAGAAACTAGTTATAAAATTACAGATGCTGAAATCCATGCCGAATGTTACACTATTTGCATACTTGTGCATTAGGTCCATCAAGATGACCGTTCAGGGGTACTGAAATATTTAAAAATTTAAGCTGTGGTGTGGAACATTTCACTGCTCTTACTATCTTACTAATAACTATTTATTGCTGCTTTTTTTTTAGGTCACAGTATAAATGATAAACAATAGGATAAATGCCCACCCTTACATGCTGACCTCTGTGGAGTTTGGACACCAGTGTCAGACTGCAAAAGACTTGCTGAGGTTCACCTTTGAGCAGAACAACCTCAAAAAAACAGGAAGCTTCAGACCGAAGCATAATCTTGCGTCAGAACTTTCAGTCAGAATCTAGATATATGATCTGTGGGAGGACCGGAAAACTGCGGTCAGAGCAAAAGGTACATAAAAAAAAAAGCATCAACTCAGTGGGATCAGCTTCAAATGAACGCTACAGTTGCCAGCTGTGAACTCTTAAAAAGTTACTTTATATTGGTGTACCTCATAACATATCAATGAAATACTTGTAAATTTGAGAAAACATGGGGAAATTCAGGATGTGGGAAAAACTGCTGCAAGGTACTGTGTCTGCTAAAATAAAGCAAGACTAGCATGCAATCTTGTAGTAGTTGAGGGCACTTTTTAACCTGTCATTCACAGGTTGTCATTCACAATGACAGGGGTGTCAAACTCCAGTCCTCAAGGGCCGCTGTCCTGCAGTGTTTAGATGTGCCACAGGTAAAAAACAGTGGAATGAAATGGCTTAATTACCTCCTCCCTGTGTAGATCGGTTCTCCTGAGCCTTGCTAATGACCTAATTATTCTTTACAGGTGTGGTGCAGTAGAGGCACATCTAAAAGTTGCAGGACAGAGGCCCTTGAGGACTGGACTTTGACACCCCTGTCTAACCTGTCTGTCTCTAGTGACAGACAGGTTAAAACCAGAGCAGACAAAACCAGATATGTGGATGAAAATTAAATTTTATAATAAAATGTCTTGTTTTCCCCAATCAGTTGAGAGTCATCCTGTGCAAATCTACTTTAACCAGAGATATTTAGAAGCATTTTTTCCCCCCGTCCTGGAATGATAATGTAATTTTGCACTGTTTTTTTTTGCCCTTTTACCCCATGACTTTTTTGGGCTTAATCCTTGTTTAAGGAAACAAGGATTAAATTAGAGATGTACTTTTTAAAGTATTCTAAGAGGGGGAAAAAAGTGACAGAAGAAAGTTACCAAATAGCTTTTATTTTAATATATAAGCAGTCAGCTGTTCATATTTGATATGAAGTAAAACAGTAGAATGTCCATAAAATTCCTCCTGAAATTATCTATAATTGTGACACTTAACTCAGAGAACCAAAAAAAAATTTACTGTTTGGCATACTACAAACATGGCTTCCAGGAAGCAGCACATTATTCTCTCTTTCACCAAAACTTCTAGAAAAAAAAAAGCTTACTGAAAGTATGAGACAAAAAAAAAAGACAGCAGCACAATAAATCACAATAATTCCTTGAATAATTTGGCACAGGTATGGCATTTTTTTTTTAAATACAAAAACAAATCCATTCAAGGGGAAAGAACAAACTTCTTATTTTAGTGGTCATATGTACAGAGCAATCTTTTTCCTGAAAGAACCAAAACAAAGAAGGTGCAGTCAAATCCCACCCTACAAAATGCAATTTAAGGTAGAAACAATATATTGTGGACAACAGATCCAACCCATCAAGTGGTATAAGTTGAGACAAAAACACAAAACAAAACAGCAAAAAGTCACCACTGGCCAAGCATACGATAACTGGACTGACAAGATTTCAACAGTGGTTCCAAAACAGATTGTTTAAGGAAACAGCACAAATAAAGGCATTTAAACAGAAACACGACATTGACGACTTACTCGGGTGCATGTGGAAATCTGACCAGAACCATAAACTAAGACGGAAGTGCAGACATCTGATTTGCTACTTCTACATCCTGAGTGAGGACCTTCGACAGGCCAGATTGCAAAAGCAGTGCAAAATACTGCAAATCTATTTAACATAACTTCCTTTTTTGTTTTACTTCCCACTCCATCTCAGCCCCCTCTAACTCCCTCCCTGTCCCAATAAGGCATCAGTGTCGTCTGCATAGTCATGCAACATTTAGAAGTCGAGAATAGAAGAATGTCGATTTAACAGGTCGTTTTACTTAGTGCAGATCCATGATTTGTATCCACTCGCCATCTACGAAAGCCGTTTTCTCATCTCCTCTGGGCAGCTTTGGATCACATCTGAAAGAAAAATAGTTCAAAGTCACCAAAATTTGATTGGATTTGATGAGCCTCTCATCCACGCAGGTGGTGAAAAAGATCATCATAGCAGTGTTTAAACATGGTGGTGGTAGTGTGATGGTGTGGGGGTGTTTTATTGCTTCAGGACCCAGATGACATAAGCATGAATTTTGAAGTCTACCTATGAATTTCAAATTAAAGAATCAACTAAAGAAGAAAACTAAATGACGGCTTTGGAGCGGCCTAGTTAAAGTCTGGATTAAAATGCGACTGAGATTCTCTGCCAAGATTTTAAATAAACTGTTCATGCTCAAAAACCTTCTCATCTGAAATAATTAAAAATAAAAGAAATAAAACACTGCTGGTCAGTTTGAATAGTTTCTTTAGTTTAATAAATAAAATTATTTGAATGCTGGGGGTTTTTGTATTCACTCTGGTTTATCCTTGTCTGATCTTAAAATGTGTTGAAAGACATGAAGACTTTAAATGTGATAGCAAAAAAAATCTAAAAAACTGAAAATACATTTTCACTGCACTACAACAGCATTCAGTTTTTGCATTGGCTGACTAAAACCAGACAGAGCTAATCCAAGTCCATTTCTGATTGGTCGATCGGTCGCTCTTGATGTCTCCTCTCAAGTTTAGCGAGGGCTTCAGACTGGAAATTAGAGGACATCAAGACGGTTTTGCCTCACCATGGTCAGATGTTTGGCTTTTCCACTAAAGGTCAAGCAGAAGAACTGGTTTGGATTCTGTCACCCCAATGTCCAGACGGAGGTTTGTCATTACTTCATAATAAATGTTTCATATTTTTTGTATTTTAGTGATATTGGGAAGGACAGTAGTGCATGGAGGCAGCTTATGTACACAGATATTTATTCCAGTATTACTCCTGTAAATTATTTCTCTAAAATCCTCACCTTAAATTAACATTGTTTAAATGATAGTTTCAAAATACCATTTGCAACAATTTTGATAAGCTGCTGTTCCCTGTATGCCTGCTTCTGGCTCCTGATGAAGCGGTTCTTTATATTCATGTTAGTATATTATCCAGGCTTCCCTTGTCATGTCGTTAATCCTGCCCCAGTGCGGCCCAAAGACTGGAACCACCCACCTAACCAGCTCCCTGGGCCACGACAGAGAGCCCATTCAAATCAGTTGTTTGTGCTACAAATTCTCTGTTAACGAAGCCGAGAGGAATGAGGTCTGAACTGTACACCTGCAGAGATCCAGTTAGTTCAGTAAGTGTAAGTGGCAACAGCTCGATTTTGGACGCAGTAAGGACATTTATTCTGTTGTCTTGTGACTGTTGAGGCGCTAAAAGCCGACATATCAATACTTCTTTCAGACTCTCTTTTTACTCCCCTCTCAGGTTAAAGCTACAGCATAACTCAACTGTTCTTTATTGTTGTTTTTTCAATCTCTCATTATGTCAATTGATTCTTAAAAAATGAGACATAAAAATATACAATCTCACATTTTGTAGAAAGATTTTTCTAAATATAAAGGCAAAGATTTTCTCCTTAAGATTGAGTTTGTGCAGTAAGATGGTTTGTCGTAAGTCATTGTTGCTACAACTTACATGTTGTTCCAGCTTCTGGTAATTTGAAGACTTAGGTCGACGTGTGGATCTGGAATGTTTGCCTTCCAAAGCAAAGGCGATAATCTGGATTAAAGAAGAACATT
>NW_015114093.1:143454-145870 GCF_001443285.1 Poecilia latipinna | reverse complement strand
AGCTGGATCTATTTTATCCGATCCATCCTCTCCCTTCTTCGCTGCAGCTGGATCTATTTTATCCGATCCATCCTCTCCCTTCTTCGCTGTAGCTGGATCTATTTTATCCGATCCATCAAGTGTTACTCCATTTCCCTGCTTCCCTGCAGTATTTGGGTCTTGACTGCCCAAAGTACCCTCTGGAACAGCATTTCCTGTTGCCTCTCTCTTGACATTTGGAGCCCCTGTGAAAAGAAAAAGCAGAAATTAAATACAAACTGTTACAGAAACAAACCACATGACAACTGCTGGTTTATTGCTGAATGCCCTTCCAAATTGATTTCTTGCAAAAAAATTTCTGACAATTTCTTACAGTTTAAAGAATGTTAACTTAATCTGTTCCTCCATATTCATAAACTCCTAAAATTACCTATCATTGTGACATTTAACAAAACAGTTTCAATCCACCTCTTGGGCTGGAGGTGGGCACCAAAAAAATTCAGCTCGTAGAAAATTAGTTTTAGTAATTATAACATATTCCAAATAAAAGTAGATGAAGTACGTTAATACAAAAGTAACATTTTTGCTAGAGATAAAGATGAATCTCCTGTCTCATGTCTCCCTGTGGTGCCCCCTTTCCAGTGGTTTGTTACATTATGCCTCAAAATCAAGTTTGGCCAAAACCTAGCTTCTTCCTCTGAGCATCATCTGAGTGCTCAGAGAGCTTTGGCTGTACGTTCACATACAGCGTACAGAGTTAGGAAGACATCTTATGTTTGACACAAATGTGCCAGAACACTATTGAATGAGACTGTGTGAGATTTAAATGCACACTCCTCAAGTTATTGTTCATTCATAGAAATATATGTGCTCAGGTCAGTCTCACTGCATGCAGACTGCTCACTGCAGCACTCAAATAATGCTACAGACAAGGAAAGAAACGGGAAGAATCTCGGGAATCACTTTACCATATATAGACAAAGAAATGCAGCGACACATCGTTTTACATGAACTACTGAAGTGATACAAAACCGCTTTGAACAAATGAACATGAGAAATTATACAAAAGCAGCAAAGACATGAGAAATGAATCCATGTTCAGCCTGTTGCATCTGTCCTGCTTCAAAAAAAAAGACTTACTTTGAACAGCGGTGTTATAGTCTGTTAATCTAAAATAATATGCAACTTGAGGTTGTGAAGATTTCTGTTGCTTTGGGGAATTTCTCACATCATCAGTATTAACATTTGCACAACAGCTAGTGCATTTCTTAGTTTGTACAAACTAACTTGCCAAAGTAAGAGACTTGTTCAGAATATTGTACATTACTCAAAAGCAAGTGTTCGTGTGTCATTCTTCTTCTACGGGCGAAAATGAAGTCGGCGGCTACTTACCGTAGTTGCTAGACCTGTTGTGGCTCAATATTGGTCCATATATAAGACTCACCGGATTATAAGACACACCAACGACTTTTGAGGAAATTGAAGGTTTTTAGGTGCGCCTTATAGTGCGGAAAATACGGTAAATGTTCCAATTTTATGTTTATGTACAAGTTAGTGGCTTTGTTATGGTTCATTATGACATTTCACTTCAGTTTTCTAATGCAAGGAAGCCAGATCTTGGTGACATTACCTGAAAATGCTCAACACATCACTACACACCATTTGAAATCTACAGTTACTAACATAATTGATGTAAATGAATACCAGACACTGATTACTGTGTTTCATATTTTTTACTGCATATTCCATTTACAGTCCTAATTTGCTCACTGCATTATTCAAAAGCAAAGTACTAATGTATACAGAAAAACAAATAATTTGGTTTAGGTTACCCAAATGGTTAGCAACAGCAATGGGTGTGATCTTAATCTCTTAATCAATGAGATGGTCAAAACCAAAATCAACCACAACCTAAAAGTTAATTACAGATTTAGGTACAAAATTAGCTCAAGTACATTCTTAAGTTTTTAAGGGAAAAAAAAACAACAGTGTACAGAACACATAAAAATTAAACAAAAATGGCCACAACATAGTGTCCTCTATTTTTAATCACACTTAAACATTTTGGATCATTAAACTTACATAATATCAGACAGAGATAAACTTGCTAATTATAAAACATAGATTTTAAATGGAAATTATATTAATCTAGTAAAAAAGCTACCTAAACAACCTGGCCCTGTATGAAAGAAGTACCTACTCCCCTTGTTAAACCATCAATTAATCAAAATACCACAAAACTTAATGAGCCTAAGCCCAACTGTCTGACCTGTACAATAAAAAAAGCATAAAAATACCACAACTAGTAGCAAAAAGAACAAAAAAAGTTTGATATAAAAAGTTTAAAAGACTGATTAGACAAAAGTAGAAAACTATTGAAGGTGTGTATTCCGCTACATCTGGTGTGAAACAGCGTTTCAGGAAAGGACAATTCTAC
>NW_015114093.1:110097-140117 GCF_001443285.1 Poecilia latipinna | reverse complement strand
TAGAAAACTATTGAAGGTGTGTATTCCGCTACATCTGGTGTGAAACAGCGTTTCAGGAAAGGACAATTCTACCTAAGCTAAACATGGTGGCAGAAGTGCAATGGTTTTGGACTGCTTTAGCACCTGGACAAATTATTGATACAATAATAAATTCTGCTCTCAACCAGAAAGTTTTGAAAGTCTGTAACCTTAGTCTGTATCCATTCATAATCTCAAGGGGATTATAAAATACTGTGATATGTCACACTGGATGGTTCTAACAAACAAAATGAATGGTGTAGTCAAAGTCTGGACTTTAAATGTTGATGTGTTACCTTTAAAACAATTCTACAAATAAGAGAGTGCCAAAATTCACACACAGCAATGACAAAGACATTGGTAGATTTTGTAACCACTTGATGTCTGTTGTAGCCAACACATTAGGATGAGGATGCAAATTGTTTTCTCCTTAATAGATTAAATAATAATATGAAATCTGCATTTGGATTTAGTTAGGTAATCCTTGATCAAATTTATACAATGATTTTAAACATGTACAAAAAAGAAAAAACAATAGAAAGTTGTAAAGGGCAAACCATTGTTTACAGCAGTGCATATGGATAAGTTGAACTAAGCTGAAGATCTTTTTTTTTTTATCGCGATTATGCACATTATGTTTTAAAATCTACAACTGAAACATTTGCCACGTACTGGAGGACACAGATCTGGGAAATGTAGCCCCTACTGTATCAAACTGACATAGGAATAACAGAAAGTTGGTCATTCTAAGGTAAAAACCCAGAGCATACAGCGTTCATGTTTTTAAATATTTATTTATTTATTTATTTATTTATTTATTTTCATTCAGACGGCTTCCCCCCCTAGAGGGCGCGCCCCATAGTTTGGGAACCTCTGATTTAGACTATGAGGCGGACTGTGTCACAGCATTTCCTAAAAAAGCAATTTGAGCTAGTTGTCATCCTGCCTTAAGTAGTAATGCTTGGTCTCTAGTTTTCTTTTAGCCTCTGTGAATACATGAGGCAATAACATCTCAACTTCTTTGTTTTTTTGTTTTTTTTTTGTTGTTTTTGTTGTTGTTTTTGTTTTCAGACCAACTGAGCTATAAGAAAATGGCAAAACAAGAACCACACTCAGGTGAAGCTGTGAGGTAACTGTCACACTATTAGGAGATGAGGCTTTCTGTCCTGTGCTGTGATTCTAAACCTTAGAGACAAAATGTGTGAACACCAACAATCTCTCAATGGAGTTAAGGTTCAGTGGTTGACAATCCATGTGCAAAAAGGATGTCTCGTGCTCCGTGAACCACCCTTTCACATTTTTTGCCCAGTGAACCCTGGCATTGTCATCTTGGAATAAGCTCATGCCATCAGGGAAGAAAACCCTCCATTGATGAAATGACTTGTATTCAGAGAGTCATCTGACCTCATTCTTTGGCCACATGATGTTGTTGAACCTAAACTTCACCCAACTGAAACAACCTCAGATAGCAGCACCGCCCCGCAGGCTTGTACACAAGACAAGATGGGCGAAATAATATTCGTCTGCATCTCTTCTTGCCCTGAGGCGGGTATATGTGGATTCATCAGACCACATAACCTTCTTCCATTGCTCCATACTCCAACTCTTAAGCTCCCTTGCAAATATAAAACTTTTTCTGCCTCATCGCTTAGTGGTTTTCTTATGACCACACAGTTGTTTAGTCTCAATCCCTTGAGATCATTATCAATGTGCGTACGGAAATATTCTTACTTTCACTATAAAGACAACGTCGGCTGGCTTGACCGAAGTGAAAAGGTGACCTTAATAACTTGACAAACTATATTTAAATGAGTTTGAGCATACAGGTAGTTCTGGTTTGTAATTATCTGATAATATGGCAGCTTCCTGGGGGATATCCGCATTTCTGGAATTTTCTTATTCAACATGCTTGTTGTCATCTCTCGCTGTACATATTTTTGACCAGCAGCGACATTACGTAGTTAAAAAAAAATAACACCAACCAATGGCTGATATGTTCTGACGCAACCATTGGTTTCTATAACAGTGACTCATATTTCTAAATAAAAGACTAAATAATTTCAACTACACAAACTTTCACTCACCTGCGACCAATAAGCAGAGTATCAAAATAGAAAGCGACAACAAAGCCGTCCGCATTGTGTCCGCTGCGTCCACCACCCGGTGAAATGTAAACCAAATCTGTATAATCTAATCTGTCCAGTCCTCTCAACTCAATTCGAAGAGACAAACGAGAGTGGACAGGTTGTAAGATTTACGTCGTGGTTTTGCTTCCGTGTATAAACCGCTTTTCTTCTACTGCTCCACCAAAACAGGAGGAGCTGTTTTCCGCACCCTACTGGTTGAGTGCATGTATTACATGGCAGTAATTTACCATTTATGGTGATTTGGCTAATCATTACCTATTTCACATAACTAGCAACAAAGGGCTTAATAGAACAGAGTGACCGTGTTCTCTCTAGGTGTGTTTACACCTAGATCAGTTTGATTAGGCATTCAGTCATCTGACCAATCACAGCCTCAGAGTGTGACCCTTTATGAGCAGCAAAGATTGGATCCGGTTGCAAGTCCTGCTGTACCTGCAATTTTTATAGTCTAGCAGAGAAATATTACAAATATGATTCAGATTTTTAATTATTTCCATAGACAAGGCTTTTCATACGCAAAACATGTATGTAAGCAATTTGCTAATTGTATTTTCATTTTGGAAAGTGTAGAAACTTATAAAACTGTTTTTTTTTTAAATTATGTTATTTCATAATAACAGAGTATAGTCCAGCTGAGGACGTTTCAGTTGAGTGACAGATGATTACAGGCAAGTGTCCAGGCACTGACAGAGATCAGTAGGTTCCCTCTCTTTGAGACCACTTCCTGTATATCCTGCTGGAAACACAAGAATATGTAATTGAGTGTTGTTAAATTTAAAATACAAAAGGTTACCTGAAAAACCAATTTAAAAATAACAAAATACAACTGCAAGACAACCGTACTTTTCCCACTGAGCCCAGTTGCTCCAAAAAGCATATAAGTGTGGAGGAGCTGCAGAGATCCACAGCTCAGGTGAAATAATTTGTAATCATTACATATATTCATCTGAATTCCTAGTGGCAAGAAGAGCAATGTTGTTGAGTTCCTGTTTGGAGTGTGCCCAAAGCAATAATGGCCACACACAGCAAACATGGAAGAATGTGCTCTGCTCAGATGAGACCAAGAAAGAAAATTTACAGAACTCAAAAACGGTGGTGACAGAATCATGCTGTGAGGATATTTCCTCTTCAGCAGGGACAGGAAGCTGATAGGTTGATGGGATTGTGAATTGAGCTCAATACAAGAGAATCCTGGAAAACTACTGAATGGTCAGATGAGGAAGTAAAGAAACAAAGTAGCTGTTGACAACTGGGGAGGAGTTTGAATGAAGACAGGCAAATCAGTGGAATGTTGTGCAACTGGATGAGAAACTGAATGGACGAGTTGCAGGAAAATGATAAACAGAGACATTAACACAAAAGAATTTTTGCCAAGCCAAGAGTTAGGCTAACACTGAAACAAAATAAGTACTACTCACTGCGTATTGAAAAACTGGGAGTGAGAAACAAAATGATCCTATACCCAAAAATTATCCAAAATAAATGCACAACAACAGCCTGAGGAAGGGTTCGAACCATGGCACAGTCCTCACTTTTGGTGTTGGTCTGTCAAACAATATCTTATCAAAACACATTGAAGCTTGTGGTTGTAATGTGGCACAACGTTAAAAAGCGCAAGACTTAGAAATACTTTAGCAGGTGTGGTAGACCGTTAATGCTTCAACGGTAACAAGATTAAGATACAACCTTTGGTGAAAGACTGAAAGGATCTAAGCTCCTTAAATCTTTATGGCATACTGAAATGATTATTGGCATACCGAGGCATTAAGACATCCCCTTTCCTGGTAACACTGGTTATAACTGGTTAAAGAGCAGTTTTGGTGGTGTGTGGTCCAAACAAGTATTAGGTGTGCGGAAGGAAGTACATAGCTGTTGCATTTTGTTAAATTTGGTTTGCAAATGTTAAAAGAAACACAAATATTTGAACTAAGTCCAGAGCCAGACATGCTCCTTGTACATCCTCCTTTTGTATATTTGCCCTTCCTTGCTCAGCTGAGCACATAAGGAACAGGATTCAGACTAAACGGACACTGGTGAATTTCCTCCTAAGATACACAGGAAAAACATTTTAAGATAATTCAGGTCTCTGCTGACTGAAGCTGCCTCACATCAAAAGTTTTTTTTTGATAAAGACAAACCTTACATATTATATACTTTCATTCCACCAAGAAGTTCTTTTTTTTCTCATACAAAATGAAGCAGGTATTTCTCAAAGTAGTTTCAAGAATAGATTTGATCAACTTGCATGTTGAAGATTATTTATGCTCTTCCAAATAATCAGTGGGAAAATTCTTTCCATTCACTTCTTCCAAGACTTTCTAGCAATTGCTAAACAGCTGCTTGCAAGTTTCCACTGTTATTTTGACTGGAACAGCAATCTTACCTCCAGTCAGACTAAACATGTTGGTCAAATAAAAGATCACTTTCAACCAAAATCGGAGAGGAGAAGGATTACAGTTGTAGGTGATGATGTGTCACGTCATTAGAGGCATTGCTGATATTTAGAGGTGTTGAGTCTGCACATATACGGTTTGTCAGTCTGAGGAAGAGACCAGAAACCTGAAACATTATTTAATTAACCCCTTAACTGTCACCCAAAAAACACTTAAAACTACGTCAATGAGTCCATGAAGACACTGGTGTCCTGATTGAAAGTGTAATGCAGGATCTTCAATTAGTGTGGAAATCTACTTTTATGCTCTGTATGCACTCACTTTCTGCAAAGAAGCAGCTTAGCTCAAAATGTGTATAAATAAATAAAACAAAATTTGATCAAAATGTTTTATTCCGTCTGATAAAATGTGTAAAATCAAAGATATTACTTCAAAATTCTAATGAGAACCCTGAGGTAATACTACTACTACTACTACTACTACTACTAATAATAATAATAATAATAATAATAATAATAATAATAATAATAATAATAATAATAATAATAATAAAACAGGAGATATATTCAATTGATCACTTCTCAGGTTTTACCCCAAACCCATGAAAATTTGTCACTACTGCCATCATGTGGCTGAAAAGTGACATGACGCAAACTGACCTCAAAAACGAAGAGGCTGTGTCAATCTTTGACTCCATCAACAGATGGCAGTATTGATACATGATGCACATTTCAAAACTACCAACAGTTCAGCAGATCACAGAACTCTTGCTAATTAAAAAGGTTCCCCAGCAAGTGCAGCTATATTCTCTGCCAGCCGTGTGTATTTATTTTTTTTTGTATTCTCAGAAATAAAATAGTACTCATTGATCCCTTCACCTCTCCCTGTGATACCCGTAACAGTGCTACGCCTGAGAGTGTGCAGTGGCTTTAGAGAGGAGATAATGATCTAAATGTTAATTGGAGGTGTTTTACATCCCAGCTGGGTGCGGGGGACCTGTGGGTTGTTGTAATGAATATGTTTTAATTGTGGCAGGCTATTTGACATTTGAAAAGTCCAATGATCCCTCTCATTCTTGACACCCATTTGCATTTCCATCTTTAAGGTCAAACGGGTATGAATAATACATTAAGGAGAGTCTTAAGCTCACAGCGAGCCATACCTGTCGTCACAAAGGCACCAGCTGAGTCTTGCTAAGCTCAGTGAATGCTACAGAAACAATCAATTAATATCACTTTAGGAAACCGCATGTGACGCCAGCACCGCATCCTGTTATTAGTGGGACTATAAGGTCATGTAGTCGATAGCAGAAAGAGAATCGAGTCTTTCTGATTACACTCGTGGTTGCTGATCTGAGCAGAGGTCTGCATTAATACGGAGCGACTTTCTATGAGCAGCTTCAGGACATGTGAAATGAAATGGTTAGCCTGGAATAAGTCTGAGATCAAAGCAGAACCTGGGAAGGGAAAAAAAAATTTAAAAAAATGAAAAGCAATCCTGGCAAGAGATTGCTGGACTCTAATGAGCAAAAATTAACATGAATTAAATCTGACCTCGTGCTTACATGGCAGATGTTGAGAGGAGCGGCATCCAGACACATTAAAATAATAAAAAAAGATCAACTCAAACCCTGCAGCTGATTTCAGTCATCAAATCAAATCGATCATCATTTAGATTTTACAGATTCCTCTTCGACATGGAGGTCAGATACACGATGAAGTGCTGCACACGGTGCCTCGCAGGGGTATTTCCTGCATTTTACAACGTTACAACCACAAACTTTAATGTATTTTACTGGATTTGTTTTATGGGATGTACCAGCAACAAACTGGTGCATATTTGTGACATTGATACAAGGATTTTTTTTTTTTAATTGTGGCATCCATTTATATTCACTTCCTTCTATTATGACATCATTAAATTAAATCACCTTTCAGATGTCTACAGTAAAAGGAGTCCATCTGTGTGTAACTCAATCTTTTGTATAAATCCAGCATCACGGAGACCAGTGACCGCAGCAGACAGGCCGGGGAGGAAGTTATCGAGAAATTTCAAACATGGTAAGATTATGAAATGATGCCCCCGGCTACGAAGTTTTCATGTGGAGTGAGTATGAGACACTTACTATAACGCCTGGCCGTCCACTTGAGCTAAGAGGGCAAGAAGATAATTAATCACAGAAAACAAGCAAAAGGCTTGTGGAAACTCTGGAGGAGCTGCAGAGATGCGCGTCTCAGAGAGAAGGACAATTAAACAGAAAATCTAACAAAATCAACTTTTATGGAAAAGTGTCAAGAAGACATTATGAGCAAAGAAGTTTTCAACCACATGGTTGCTCAGATGAAACCATTCTGAGTTTTTTTTTGTTTGTTTGTTTTGTTTTGACCAAGATGCAAATTTGACTACAACAAGCTGTGAAAACTAACATTTCACATCACTCTGAGAACTTCATCCCCACGGCGAAGCATGGCATCATGCTGTACGCATCCAACAGGGACGGAGGAAGTTAGTCAGTTTATAAGAACATGAACAGAGCAAGAGAGAGGGCAATCCTGTAAGGAAAGCTGTTAAGGACCTAACATAAACAAAAGGTGTTCAAAAAAATACCTCCAAGTTAATAATGTAAAAAAAATAGTTAACAAGTGGTCAAACTACAAAGCAAAACAGATCAAATGATAAATAACACACATTTGGTCAGTTGGTGTTCAGGTTTTTCCCCATTTTTGAAGGCATTTTGTCCAACTCTGTGTGTGGCTCCTCACAGCGTGCAAAAGCCTTTAAACTGTGGTGGAAATTTATTTTTCCACAACCATGAACATACAGAAAAAACTTAAGAAAAGGTTTGGGTTAATGGACATGTTAAAACGACCTAGATCCATATCTAAATACGAATTTGCCACATAAATTGAAATTCAGACATTCAGCCTGATAGTTCAAATAAAAATGCTCACCAATAATTTTAACTGTTTTTATTCATTTATTTATTGCTTTTATTGAAATGCGTGGACAGCTGTTAACAACGTAACCCAAACAACTTCCAGCTGTGACCTCTACGCTAAAGGTGGCTCTGCAAAGACGAGGGGCGCTGGACAGAACGCAACACTTTTCAGACTTTCACTTCACAGGTACGTTTTTCACCGTACATAACAATAGTCTAAAAGTCTGCAACCTGGCAAATGATGAAAAGGGTCACGTAAATAATTTCATGCATGTTTACATAAATACACAATCCTTATGTAAAGTGCATATATATGGAGTAAGAGTTGAAAAAAAAAAAAACTAAAGGAACAGTCCTGGATGTATGAGGCGGCAGATTTGCTGGCTGTTTTGACACCTTATTACCTGTAATCTTATTGATGGATTGGTGAAAGTGGCTCACGGCAGGCAGCCATGATTTGGGGCTGGAATGATGTAAGGCAGAATGGGGAAAACAAGTAAAGACTTATTATAGCTAATGCTTGTTTAAAGCTGAGCAGGACACGGCTGACAGTTTGGTGTCACCACAGGGGGCTCGACAGCAGAAACACATCCTCAGTCTGCCAGTCAACTGGGTGTTTTAGCAGGAGAAGGAGTTAAAATTGTGACGGAGACCACTCTGTTGTAGATTGTTGTAAAAAAAGAAAAAAAAGAAAAAAGAAAAGAAAAACATAAAATGAGTGTGTTTTGTAACCATAACTAACTTCTGTGATGTTTTATATTCTTTCCTGACATTGTAAATGCTGCTTATCAATTATTGCATTGCAGATCATTTCTGTTTTAATATTTTTTTTAACGATCTAGTGCAGTATTAACATTTTTAAGAGAAACTGGATTTGGGGTTTTATTTAACTCTACAAATGATCAAAACTAACATAAATAAACCCTCAAAGTAATTTACTGTGAAGTAGATCTGTGCGTGAGTTCAACTTTTTCAACTGGATTATTGAAATAAGACGATTTGTAAGTGGTACTATTCTGGATCGAGATGCATCTACATATGAAAAGCAATCTTCTGTTTAGTGCAGAACTGAATGTTAGAATCAATATTTAGCACATTTTTGACATCTTTCTGTGGACCGCATCTTGATTTAACTTTCAGTGAAGTGGGCGGTGGTAGTTGTCAGTGGGCTCGTCTGGGCCAGCTCCCCTTCTGCTCACACGTAATTGGTCCAACCCTGGCACCAATCATCATCTCCAAAGCCACCAAAAACTGTAACCTACCTTGTGTATTTTTCACTAATTGAAATGCCTAATGAGGTCCCAGGAGTTCCATCCCATTACCTCTGAGTTAATTAAAGCCTCCGCAACGTGCCAAACGGTGAATAAAGATGTTGTAAAAGTGCAGGGAAGGGATGGAGGACCCGAGCAGGGTCTGCTGAGCCTGGGATGGGGCTGACCTGCTTTTTTGTCATTGTTATGGGATCTTATACGCTAAGATGGAGCAGATGTCTATAATTCTTTTATTTGTATTTATTCTGGGCCCGAGATGTTTGTCACTCTGGGTTCTGGCTCTCATTTTCCAGTGCGGTTGGCCTAATTCTGCTTTATTAAACATTAAAACTCCTCACCACCCTCAGCAAAGTTTTTATAAGGGAGGTTCTGTTTAGGAGCAAAATGACAGGTGTGAGCGCTTGTGGAGATTTTTCAACGTAAGGCTGTGATAAAGTTAAACTGCTGCTCATTAACTCTGCAACTGCAGTTTTTAGTTCATTATTATTATTAACCTTGGTCACTAGTATGGCAAAATAGATGCAAATCGAGTTTAAGAAACCTTAAAAATAAATGTTTCAGGCAGAGCCGGACTAAGATTCTTTGTGGTTCTGGGCAAAACTCTATTTGATGCCTCATTTTTAAAGACAAACATTGGAATTTTTATTTTTTTATTTTATTTTTTTTTAAGCAAGGTTGAAATATTTAATCTATGTCAGTAACAGTGTCCTTACTTGTAATGGATCAATACTCACAGAATAAGTGTTGAAAGGCTCACAGCTCCTTCCATTTTAGACGATTTTAGCAATTTAAGACTCAAACTTAAAATGTTTTTACCTGTGGTATTTCATTTAACAGATATTTACATGAAGTTTCAACTGTTTCCAGTCACCTCAACAACTATCAGTCCACTTTAAGTCCGGTAAGAGCTTCTGGATCATTACTTCGGCTGCATCAAAAATGCTTTCTTTGTAGACTTTCAGGTCTCAGAGTTTGGAAAAAGTGAGACGGAACAACGTGGAGTCAGGAACGGCATCAAACTGAGATTTATTGTAAGGCGTCTATGAGAAACTATAAATGTTTAATGTGGAATTGTGTCCCACTAACGCGAACACTTCAGTTTGAATTGCTTTCAATTACAATTAAGCTGGAATGTGAGGGTTAGCCTGACTACCTGTTAGCCTTTCGCCAAACTTTTCTACAAACTCACTGCAGAACGACACCTTCTGGCTTCAGGTAAGGAAACGCTTACTAAAAATAACTCAACAACTCAAAAATAAATCAAGTCTATTTTGTTCTTTAGTTCTTTTCCATTCTAAATAAAATAAATGTTTATAGAATCTCAATTAATTTGGGAAACTTGAAACGCGATATTTCGACCTGCGATCATGGTTCCTGCCTTAGGAACAAATTTCCCCAAAAAAACTGAGTAAGGATGAGATTGGACATTTAATCTATTTAAATTATTTTAAGCTATGTTAGTTTTGGCATCTCTCTCTTTTTCTCCTTTAGCTGTTTGTGTGGTTGTGACCTGAATTTCAACAGTGCATCACTGCATTGTCCTTTATGTAGTTTTTTTCAAAAGTCATTAAACATGATCTGTTTTTGCTGATGTGAGATAAAAAATTCAATTCCATTTTATCTATGCATTTATGAACCTTAAACTGTAAATGTAAACTTTTCTTATATTTGATGAATGTTACTTTTTTTTACTCTTAATATGTGATATATCTTATTGTAGTCAACATAAAAATTACATTTATGTCACTGGAGTTTCCTCTTATAGTTAAAATAGCTAGGCTAGGCAGCTTTGCTCTTCTTTTAGAGTATTTCATTGCTTTTTAATACAAGGTGCCATGTGTTTTACTTCTGTACAATATTCATGTTAACTGTGTATATTTCGATTGGCTATCCTTGTAAAGCGCTGTGGGTGCTATATAAAGAGTCTGATTGTGAGATTGAGGCTTGTTTCTAATAAACATAACTGCAAATATAAAGTTCAGAGCTATAAGAAGTCATGTGCTCTTGGGGGCCCCCTACTGGCTTCAGGCCCTGCACAGCAGCTCACTTTGCTTGTGCCTTGGGCTAGTTCTGGTACAAAGACAAACAGAGACATTTTCTTTAAGAAACCATTTCAAATGTTTATTTAACATGTCAAAGAAGGGGAACACACTCGTGAATTGAGGAAAAAAAAAAAAAAAAAAAAAGGGGCTTGCAATTTTTGGCCGGGTCTAGAAATGAAAACTTCATACTAACATTAATTAGGTTTTGGCTAAAAAGAAAATGTTTTTGTCTCCTTTTTGCTTTTATAAAGAAACTTTATGTACATTGGTTCTTTTATACAAGAGGTTCATTGGATAAATGCATCAATGAAAACAAAACAAACAAACAAACAAACAAACAAACAAACAAACAAAAAGAACCCAGTTCTGCAGTAAACTTTACAAAAAATACATTTTGTTTTCATTGAGAGATGTAGAAAAGGAGGCGGTCAAATATTGACCAATAATATTTCTTCCTTTTCATCATTTAGAAAAAAAGTTGTTCTAATACCTATTCTTAAAGGAAAGCAATATACAGCACAAGTAATTAAAAGAAAAGAAAACACATTTTTCAAATTCATTCGGTTGGTTTGGTGACCAGGGAGAGCGGCTGCGACTGGAACAGGGAATGATGGGAGTGGAGGGCCGCCTGATGGAAGGGGGACGGCGGGGAGAGCATGGAGGGATGCAGGGAGGTGAAGGGGATTGGCCGGGTGAGGATGGGTGTGCTCGACTGGCTTCCCAAAGTACCGACGGGGATGGCGATGGAGGGCTGGGAGGAGGAGGAGGAGGAGGAGGAAGAAGAGGAAGAGGAGGATGAGGAGGATGCAGAGCCAGAGGCCTTCCCGGGTACAGAGAAGTGGTGGTGCATTCGTCCCTCCGGCTTGGTGGTGAGCGACAGCGGCTGAGCCTGTTCGGAGTGAGTGGGAGCCGGGGCGGCGGGGGAGGCGAGGGCGGCGGAGGGCGTGGCCGGCGAGTCCAGCATGCTCCCGTGAGACGACGCCGGGCTGTCGCACATCTTTTCTGAGGGCAAGTACTGCACGCACTGTTTCTTGCTCCTTATTGAGAAGTCTGCGACGCGAGGAAACAAAGCAGATTGAGAGAAACCCAAATTATCAACCTCGTGCATTTCACGTCCCACAAGGCCGCCGCCGACTGAAGCAAATGAGTAATTGTTTAAAAAAACAACAAAAAAAAAACAAACAAGATGTGAAATTTTTGAAACGTGACACTTCTCAAATCAACCGGTCACCACATCACAACGAGGCGAGCAAAAGAGGATGTTACGGCTCATTCAGATGGTATGCTTGTATGATTTAAAAAAAGGAACATGACACAAAATGTACGGGAAAAAAAAAAAAAGTGCACTGAGGGGTGTAGGACTTATGCTTGTTATTTCTGGCCATTTACAGTTGCTGTGCTATGAAACATACCTGCCACTATTAGCACTGAACCTCATAAGCTGCTTGTCAAAGCATAAAAGCAGGAGAAATGTTAGTAAGTGCAACGAAATAAACGAAAATAAACGAACTGATGTTCCGTTTCAGGTCAAATGTGAAGTTTTGCTGCATTACAAATGGAGAACCAGATCCCCTCTCGATTGTTTGGCAAGAAAAGAAAGAAAACAAACACAGGCAGTCAGGAAGAAGAAAGGCCTCTTACCCTCTGGTTTTGAGTCTGGCTTGTTCTCTCTCTTCCTCTTTTTCCGCTTTCCCTGCGCAGATACAACAATGCTGTTAAAAACTGTTTCTCGCAGCGGAAGTAAAACCACCTCAACAACTTTGGTTCACGAGATCAAAAGTGCACGCGCTAAAATTAACCAACACAGTCATACCCGCCTGAAACTGGCAGGACGTGCACTCATTTTGATACCCTCTCCTACTCGAGCGAGATCAGATGTGGGGGGAGTGGGGGGGGGATGCGTTACTCACGTAGTTGTCCCGTGCCGACCAGCCGGGATAGAGCTGCGAGTGCAGTTGCCTTTCCTTCCTGGCCAGCTCGTAGTATTTGGCCTGCTCCTCTCTGGACAGCGAGTGCCACTGCAGACAGAGGGTTGTCAAACACACATGCACACACTCGTGAGTAAGGTGGCGGGAGCGAAGGGAACGGATCGAACGCATTGAGCGTTTTTATCGCAGTGTACTCCTAATTGACCGTTTATAGACAAATTAGCACATTAGTTAAATTATGTGTAATAATTGATACAGGTGGGGAATATTGAGCGCGTAACGAAAAAGGCAAGAAATCCACAATAATCATAGTGAACCAAACTGGTGGCCTATTCAAAGGGTTTTTTTATTGTCAGTGCATTGCGATATGTAAAAGACTCTCAAGACTTTCTCAACCGTACTGCTAGAACACACGCTAAATTATTATATAGATATAGATGTATCACTGACTTTCTGAGTGCCCTGGTGAACACTGTTTGTGGCCTAATGTGGAAGTAGAAAGTACAACAGGCGATACACACACATATATATATATATATATATATATATATATATATATATATATATATATATATATATATATATATATATATATATATATATATATATATATAAAGAATTGTCCAAATGCCCAGCAGAACTCAAAGAAAGCTTCAGAATATCTGGAATAACCAGAAATATAGAAAACTGTTGTGGTTTTGGCCTCTATGCACAACCAGTGCACAAGACTCCACTGCTGAGGGTAAAGGATTTTTTTAAAAACAAGTTGATTTCTTAGCACTTTTCCTCCTCGCTCCTGACCCAACAAATTTAAGTGGATGACATATTGAGAGGTTCGACCAGCAAGAAAATGCAGTTCAATTAATTATGAAATGGTGCTGAGGCTTGTTTTAAAGAACATTTGTACAACTAAATGTAGCACTGTGATTTATTTAATTAGATATAGCTGGAAAAGTCATGTTTGGCGAAGAAAAGGCACAGCAGATCAACGTAAAAACGCGCGGCGGGACCGTCATGCTGTGGGCCTACTGTTGGACGTGTGGTCCTGACTAGACATTTTATGGATTTATTAGTTTTCATCTCTTCATAAGTGTGGATTACTTAGTTAGTTACTGATTCCGGTGGGAGTTTCATGTAAATAGCCCCATTAGAAACATAGTTAGGGTGGAGAAAAAAAAAAGTCAACATGTTATATATACGTTTCCCCACATTCAAATCAACATTCACGTCGACGCCGGTGCTTCTTACCCGTCTCCCAAGGATCTGGTTAATCGCAGCGCTCTCTTTCAGAGTGCACTCTGCGACTACCTTGGCCCTCATCTCCTTCATGTACAGCATGAAAGCGTTGAGCGGCTTCTTGATGTGAGGCTTCTTATCCTCCTCTTTCTTGGAAGGAACGGGAGACTTCCTGCTGGTCGAAAACAATACAGAGATTCTGTCGGTGACGTCTGAACGCCGGGGCGGCACTGCTTGCGTTCTGCGTTTATTTGCTCTCACGCGTGCATGGAGGGGCTGATGTTGTCGCCGCTGGGTTCCTGCTTGATGGCCGGAGACACGATGGCAGGATGGGGGATGCCGGTCTGGTGGAGGCTGTGCGGAGGAGGGGTCACCATGTGAGGGGAGAAACGGCTGGACACCAAGCTGGGAAGGCGAAAGGAGGCAACATTTTTAACAGCCGGGCTTTAACAGGGAGCCTCTGTCGACTTGACGAGAAAAGGTTCACCTCGTTTGGCAGATTACGGCGCTGTCTTGCCCTCTGGGTAAATTTACGAAGCCCGCTGCCTCTGTCTAGACTAAATTCATACACACAAAGAGTACCTTACTTTCTCTCTCTGTCCCTCTTTTTTTTTTTGTTCAAATAAAGACTTCTTCAAAAGCCCTTTTATTCACTAACGGCTGAAGGAAAGTGGAGTGTGGTGTTACCATAGTGACGGCATGGCCGTGACACCTGAAACCTTTCTCCTCACCACCTTCCAGACCACGGAGAGTGTTCAGAAAGCCTTCTGCACACAACTCCTTTACAAAGTGGCCCTCTCCATTTCCAGTTGTTAGTGCAAAGGAGCACTGCGTTTGAGAAAAGGTAACATTCAGCTCCACGAGCCTGGATCGTAGTCACACAAATTTAAATTAACGTCTCAATGCCATTTAGTGAGCGAACGGGCTGAGCAACAAACAAGCTCCTCCTCCAGTTTAATTAAACAGATTTTTTTTTGTTTTTTTTTTTTTTTGTTCCAATGCCAAAGTCTTTGTGACTTTGAAAGGTCAACAGCGTGGCTAGATCTGTTTAAAAAAAGAAAAAAAGAGATGAACCATGAAATCAGAGCGTTTCCTGCTTGCGCAGTGTCATCAACTAAAAACCGTGACAAAATATTCTGTCAACTTTCTATTTTCACGTTGAAAAACTAGGTAATTGGGGGAATTAGCCAGAATATATCAGTGTCAAAGGAAAAAAAAAAAAATCACGGAAAAATGACTCAGCCAAAATGTAGATAGTCAAAATGACTGAAATGACTTCAGATGACTAAAATGCGATTAAAACTAATATTATAGCCAAAAACTCAAAATGTGCTGTCATACTGGGTATGACAAGCCTAAAAATGACCAGTCGATCAGAAAATTACAGTACAATTAGTGAATAAATTATACCAGGTTAGGCTAACATCATTTCATCAGTATGAGTGGAGTGTGTAAAAATGAAATCAGAGGAAATAGAACAAAATAGGCTATTTAAAAGGAAACGGAGCTGAGCATAAAATGGCTCTTTTTTTTACTCTCTTGAACTTTCTAACCGCTTTTAATGAAAATGACAGATTTGTGGAAATCCCAGCGTTAAGGGACAGAAACGGTCTCAAACAAAAACGGCAGTTTTTAGTCACAAATGCTAAAAAAAAAATCTGTGAAAGAGCTTAAAATGACTGGAGCAAAGCAGCAGTGAGTTCATTTATGGTTCCTGCTCCTAAAATATACAGCAAATGATGGTTCACAGCAGAAAGGCTTGAAAAAAAAAAAAAAAAGTTCTGAAATGAGAAAACATGAAAGTTGACCGAATCTGCTGAAACCTCTATCAGCACATTGAAGCCTTTTAAAACTGGAGGAACGGGAAACCTGCCACAAAAGAATGATCAATGCACCTCGAGGAAAAATCGAAGAAGAAGCCGAGCGCATTTGTCGATACATCTGCCTGTCTGGTGTCTCTTGTTGCGGACACAAAGGGAAGTTCACTGGTAGAAAGAAGTGAAAGCTTCAGGTTAGCCGAGTCAACCGGCAGATATAAACCCTGCTGAGCTGCATTTTAAGAGGGAGATCTGATGCAGAAACACTCCCTACCAAACACAAATTAGGGAATCACAGGAGAACAATGCAGAGGTTTGTTGACGTCACTGTGTTTCAGGGCCGATGCAGCTGGATGCAGGTCAGTGGTTTGAAACTAAACATTACGTACTTAGTTAACATATTTTTACTGTAATGTGTCAGAAGAGCTTCAATTTGTCCATTGTTCGAATGAATAATCTGGGTTGGGTAAGTAAAAATGCTAATTTTTTTGTGTCATGATCATCTTATGTCAAACCCAAATGTTTGTGTGGAGTAGAACTGAAAGAAAACAGGTGCTTTATTTATAGTAAATAATGCTCCATTTTTTAAGTATCAAAGAACAAACCAAGTCAATTGTTAAATCAGCAGAGAGAATTTATTTATTTTTTTATTCTAACCTCCTTGTGAGAATAGACCAATCAAATCATCCTAAAGTTTTTAAAGTCACTTTTAGATCTCAAAGCCACTACAACTTTCTTTTTTTTTCCCCCACTACAACTTCTCTATGTCCCCCTGCTCCAAGTCATTTTAATGAGTTGCCAGAGAACGTCCATGCATCGCCTCACCTGCTGCTGCTGCTGCTGCTGCACACTGCCAGACAGCTGGCAGTAGAAAGGCATGCATGTATCTTATTTCTCCATAACTTACGACAGAGGCAAATTTGGCCGCTTGAAAATATTTCTGGTCACGTAAAGCTTGGATGGCGGAAACTATAACAATACCACCCATCTCACATACACTGAGCAGCATCTCTGTTGAAGCAGAGAATCTGTCTGTAGAAGAGAAGGAAGTTTATTAACCTATTAACCAGCTAATTCAGGCTTTTTGCAACTTTTACTCTACAAAGATCAGAGGGGCGAAACGGCACAATGTTCTGCGGAATAGGCACTTTTACTTGTAAACTATTACTATTTCTCAATTAAGTGTGTGCATCCAAATTAAAGGAACCACAAACAGCAGCAGCAATGATGTTTTTTTAAAAGATAAAAGCAGGACCTCCTCATAGAGTTTTTGGAGGGATACTGTGGTACGTTGACTTTATTTACACCAGATTTCAGTTATTTATTACCGTACAAAACATCTTTGAAATACTATACTAATAAAAAAATGTCAATAATAATAGGAATTTGTTTTCCTAATAAAATTCATAAATAAATTCCGACAACATTTGATTTATTTCCAAGTTGGAGCTACGCTACATGGACGTGTGATGCAGCAGTAGAAAAGGTGAACCTAAAGCATTTGTCTGCACCATCACTTTCATGACGCGTGAGTATATATCTGGATAGAGATGCACAAGCTATTGATCACAGAGAGCCCTCTGAATATTTCATCTCATACTAACACCGGAAGCCTCGTAACAAATCTTTCCAATTTTGACAGAGAGCCTGAGAGTTTAGTCTGATGGGACATGTGGGTTCAGATAAGCTTTGATTTGTCCTAATCGATTCCCAGCCCTTTCATCTCTGCTTTACCAGTGTGTGCATGTGAGTGTGTGCGCATGTGTGTGAGTGTGTGTGTGCGTGACTGTGTGTGAAGTGGCTCAGAACACCGGCCTGACCACAGAAGTTTAGCTCAGAAAAAAGAAGACAGGAGAGGAGCGCTGAATGCCAATAATGTGCACACTCTGTTTAAGAAGCTGAGCCTGCCTCTCAGAGTTATAGCTCCCATCCCTCTGTGGACCCGACACCAGAGCCTGCTCCTGATCTGACAACGTCTTATCCAAGTAGGAGAATGTTATTTAGTGTTGCTTTACATCCCAAATGTATGCGGCTGAGACTCATCGAGCCGCCTCTCTTCTAAATAGCACGTTCTCCGACGAGCTTACGGCGTGAACAATGTGACTTTAAGGCTACACTCTTTTGTTACAGTCTGGCAAAGAGAGCAGGGGGAAAAGTGATTACAGCATGTCACAGAAGCAGCACATATTAGATGTCCCCCTGCCCCTCGGGAAGGTGGTCGTGTTGCCGAACATGATCCACTCACCTGGACATGGACGCATTCATGGCCAACGTCGGATAGGGGTGACGGAATCCCCCCGGAGGGATGGAGTACATGGGCTGGCCCTGCCTGCAAGACAAGAATCAGGGAGAGAGTGAGCGAAAGAAAAAGAAAGAAAAAAAAAAAAAAGCTCCGGTGTGAGGTGGATCAAACGCAGCTGACAGCTAACCCAGCAGCACTAATCCTGCTCTCATCAACTCAAATCCCCGGCTCACGGAGCGGGACCGTTGCAATCGATTAGCAGAACCGTAGGAAAACCCGTAAATGTTTAGAGATTCCACCAGATATTTTCATTATCATATGGTGCAACTGGACTTGAGCGATGTCACATTAAATTTGGCTGCGCAGCACTGATTGAACTGTTGTAAATTAGGAAGCAGTGCACATTCATAAAGAAAAATCCTAAAGGGAGACACGATACTTTGTCAAAACGTTTCAACATGCTGGTGTAATTTTGAAGTAGCCTGAAAAACAAAATGTTTAGAAAGTCTTCTAATGAAAAAAAAACAAGAAACATCAAAGCAGAGCAGATGACAGTTTTCAGCTTGATTCTCCTAAACGACTGGAACCTCAATAATATAACAAAGTGCTACCAGGTAACCATGGGAACAACATCCTTTGGTGTGGACGCTTTTACTGAGTGAGAAAAATTCAAAGCTAGTTTTTCCAGCAAGAGTAACGTGTTTAAATGAAATCAGAGAAAGGACACAAAGACAAGAAGGTACTTAAAGGGATACATTATCGAGGTTGCAAGAGAGAGCAAGGATAACAGGAAGGCTCCACAATGTACAAGAAATCTGCTCTTTTATGCGTCTGATCATCCAACCTCTCTGTCATGAAATATTCTGTATTTCAAAATAACTACAGCCTTTTGGAAATGTATATTCTCAGAAACATACCCAATAATACTATTGATGCTAATTGCTAATATCTCTCAACTCCATGTCAAAGACGGTTTGAATTATAATCACTTTGTCTTTGGTCTGATACGTGTCATAATGTCATCTCTGCAAATACAGATGTTTATCGGCTACTCAGGACATGAAGGTACCAAAGCAGATCTTAAAGAGAAGTAGCGGATCGGTCAAAATCTGCACCTTTGTGTTCCTAGTATGCATCCAAATATATGTGTTATAGTTTATAATATAGGACACTCACTGTTGCATGAACCAGCTGAGAGGATGTGCAATCGAGCCGACAGCACCAGGAGACAGAGGATAGTACGGAGAGAGTTCTGATGGATGAGGTGTTCGAGGAATACCTGCAGGGACAAAAAAAAAAAAAGAAGAAATTATAAAACCACAATCCACGTGTGCTCTGGTAATATCACTCTACATGTTTCTATTATGTTAATACCTGACATTTCATATTCAGTCGAGACATCTGCTATATCCAAATGAAATTCACAGATATGTACGCAGCACAAACAAATACATGCTGCTTTTAATCAATAAAGTTTGAACACAATGGTTATATTTTCATGTTCTGCACTACACTGCTGACGCAAATATAGAAGATGAATGAAGTGAGTTTCATTCATGTTCTTGCTTACAAGATGGTGCGCGGGCTGACTGATAAGTCCCACCCAAGTCAAGTCCACGTACATTGTGGTTTTCCCACAGCTTTGGATGGGTGTTTTTCTAATTTACGCATATCCACCCAGCACTGTTTCCGATCCGTACCAAACCTGTGGGAACAAACCCTAAACAAGCAACCATGTTCTTAAAGAAAAAGATGTCCTGAGTCGTTAATAAACGGACCTAAAACAACTCTGCATTGTGAAGCTGCACAGTGTGTAGGCAGATGCAGTGGAAACTCTGGGAGGATATAATAGTGGGATTAAGATGTATACATGTCTAAATAATGGGAATAAGATCAGCCCACTCAACAGAGCCTAATTCAATCATTGCTTACACTGACTATCCAGCCTTATTTTATGCTCAAAATGGCAGAGCCTTCATTGGGTTAATACTGGAATATTGCTGTGACTGTAGCAAGTGTCTGCTTCTAAAACCACCACAACATGAAGCTGCAAGGCTCAGGAAAGACCTTCATTCAATAAACACAACATCACAGCTTTGATTGGCATTTTAACTTAAGCCGGAAAATTAAAAACCTGGGATTTTTTATTTAATGTTCTTGTGAAAAGTTACAAATAGTTGAGATGCTACCTGCAGTGGATAACTCTCATAGTAGCTACGTCTCTAATATTAATGCAAATGAAGGTACTTGATGCTGGAGGTTAAAGATAAAGGCTAATCTAAATTAATCTAAACTAAATGTTCCCTTAATTTGTATTATCTTAAAAAAAAAAAAAAAACATTTGATCTTGTGAGAACTGTCATAACACTTATTGCAAAGACTTTTTATGAACCTTTAAACTATTTTCACATTAGCAAAGGAGAGTTATTTTCACTAAAACCAATGATTATTTATACAGGAAATTGAGATAGGAGGTGGTGCACCAACAATCACCTTCCTGTCTGAAACACATGCTGCTAATGGAGCACTGTAAAGGTTTTGGATCAGAGTAGCACTCAGATTAGCCATTAGCTTCAGCCTCCAGCACCACTTATACTCAGTCTATATACTAAATGACAACGCTACAAATGTTACGTACAGCAGGTTGCGCCATGAGCAGTTCTCCTGGCGTATCACTTTGAAAACAAACCTCCCTTTAAAAATCATGAACTTGAAGTCCACGGCACGAGGCGACGACCTTACCTGTCTTTGGATCGAGGATCTCGGGTGAGAGGTGTGATGGAGGCGTCCCGGGAGAGAAGTGTTCATTGCTGTAGGTGATGAGGGGCGTCAGCGGGTGGACGTGGTGGGCATGCTGTACCACGGGAACTTTATTGGACTGCAACAGGAGACGCAAACACAGAAATGTAAGCAACACGCATCTCACCAGGCAAAAGCCAGTACCCAAGGTATGCTAAAGTTTTGAAAGAAAAAAAAAATGTCCTTCCTATTATTTCTATGGCTTGAAATGCTTTCAAGGAGATGCCAGGAAAGACACCGGAGGTTTCTTTGACTGCATGGAGCACATAAGTGTAGAAAAGCCCTTTAATGCCCGTCTCCACCTGTTGCATTTCAGCTGGCTTAGAAACAGCTACAACACTTTTTCCCCTTTAATTCTTCCTCAGGGAAAATAGATCGAAGCATTTTCAGTCCCAAAAAAACGTTTTATTTAATTTGTGGGAAAAATAATCAGGAGCGCCTTCCATGGTTTTTATTAAGCTACCGTTTTAAAACTACGAGCACCACAACTAATTTACCACTTAACATGAACATGCCATGCTCGTGTTGTTTTCTTAAAAAAGCGGAAAGATAAAAATGTTTTATATTCTGTATATCTGATTGGAGGTCAGAGCTACAAAGTGCTGCCCCTTCCCCACCTGTTGCTGTACACTGCATACTAGCTGAAAGCTCCAACATGGCAAGCAGAAGCTGGTTAAGACTTGTGTGTTACTAAAGAAGTGAATGGGAGGCGTGTTTAATTTTACTGCACAATATGAAACACCTGAAACTAACCTACGCTTTTGCTTAAATCTATGTCACAAAATCAAAATAATAGTGCAATACAAATGCATTTCCATAGCAATATTAAGCACAAAAGTAACTCAAAGTGGATAAAAAGCATCATATAAAATATTCTAATTAAAAATATTAGATATCACTAAATGACAACATAAACATTTGATTGAAATTGTTAATAAAGCTGGATCAAAGGCAATTAGATCAAGTAATACAATTTTGATCGAGTTACTTATTACCATGATACTGTGAAGTTGGGACATTTCTACTTAACGTCAGGATCTCAAAGTGCCTCACGGCTGCTTCTCACATGCAACATTCAGATGCAACCTTCGCACAGAAAGACACGTTTTATTTTAATTTGAGCCCCCTTTTGTTTTGCTGTTTTATATGTGAAAAATAAAAAAAGGGATAGCATGCCTGTAACTGTAACAAACAAAAGAAACGCGCAGATTGAATGGGACATCGCTTTTAAATGCCTCCCTTGGTAAACATCACAGTTTATGCGTGTGACTGGCCCTGTGATGCAATCTGGCCCGGCACCAAGGAGCATTAAAAAGCCTCGCAGACACATGCCAGGATCATTACGGTCATTTAGTTGAGGAGAGAACTGTTTGTTCAGTCCAAACAACGGTGCCACCGAGTCAGAAAAGTTGCACCAGCCAACCGCAAGCAAACACAATCACGATAAGGTAAGCTGGATCCCTATAAACATTGCCGAGACATCGTCTCCCGCGGTGTCTGAATGCAATCCGCTACCAGGAGGGGGTTATAAACGTTACTAATGGTGGAAATCCACTTAAAATTCTGTATAGCCTCAGATATTTGCTGGGGTTTAGTGATGAAACCTGCTTTTGCTTGCAGCGAGTGTCTTTCCGAAGGAAGCACAGCTCCCCGCCGAGATCTGATCGGCATTACGGCTACGACGGGAACGATGAAGACAATAATAATAACAAGCGTCTCTGCTTTCATTAGGCAGAGCTCAGCCCAGCAGCCATTTCCCCTGGCTGCCTGGCTGAATAGACCACTTGTTGGCTCAACTTGTCACATGGGAGGGTCAAGGGGTGGGAGGGGAGAAAGGAGTCTTGTTCCTCCAGGCTAACCTTTCTTCAATATCCTTCCCCACCCCCTTCTCAACCTCTGTCTCTCCCCAACGTGGTCTGCTGGGGAACAAGGTTTGCATTGAGGCTTCTGTACTCTCTTTTACTTCACGCTGCTCAGGATTGTTCCAAATCTTTAACTTTATATTATTGCCTCATTTCAAGGTACAACTTTTTGCTCCTTTTAAAGCTTTTTAAAGTTGGGGATTATTGGAGACATTCTCTGTTGTTTAAACATGGCTGTGAATAAATTTTTTTTTTTTTTTTTTTTTTTTTTTTTGCTGTTCTGATGACAGGCCACCAAACTCATCTCAATATCAAACATTGCTTTACTTGAATCATGAATTATTTCTGAACCTCATTTGTTGGCTTTGCGCAAGAAATGGGCTTGAAAATCCTCAAAGGTAATGCAAGACACCCTGATCTAAAAAAGAAATTAAGAATGCCAAAGGAGAATAGACAGGGTCACATTAGCACCCAGAACAACATCTAAAGCGCTCCAAGCCTCACTTGTCTTTGGTGAAACATCGTAGAAAGGATGCGGCACATTTCCTATAAACTTACACATTATTTCAGAAACGGTACCCGTAACATGGTGGTAGTGTGATACTGCGGATGACCCGACTAAATATTCTGTTCTCCAGCAGGATATCCTGAAGAAGACTATATCCGACCGTCGGTTCATGACCTTGAGCTCACGCTCACCTGGGCTAATCAGCAGGACAATGCAGCAAGTCAATCTCTCAATGGCTCAAACAAAAAAAACAACATTGTGGTTCTAGAGAGGTCTAGTTAAAGTTTGGACTTAAATCCTATCAGATTGTTTTGGAGTGAGCCTCAACAAAACCCGTTCATTACCCCAATTTAGTGTGACTGAAGTGAAACGATGCCGTGAAGACGATGGGGTCAAAGTTCCTTAAAAGAGAAAATGCAAAAGATTCACAAGACATTTGGGCGCAAGGGGTAATTACGTTTCCACATTGATGTGGATTAATGTTTTTTAAATTAATAAATTAAATCAGTGTTCGAAAACTGCATTTTGTAGTCACTCGGGTTACATAAAGTTTGTTTCAAAGTCTGAAAATGTGACAAAAAACATTAAACAGAAGGAATTTGAGGACAAAATAGCTTTTCATAGCACTTATATTAAGATGACTTGGATCTGGAATTTTATGGACTTTGTGGACTTTAGGGTTATAAAGTAAAAATAACTTGCTCAGGGCACATTTGTTACGACGACAGAGGCAGACTTGATAAAAGTCCGTTTCAGAAAATGCAGCTAACTTACTGGGTTAAAATCCACGCTCCCACACGTCATCTATATTTAAGTTGTGCTTTGTTGTTCCACTTCATGTACAATACGCCTGGATTTTCCCTGTGTTGCAAAGGCTTGTCTGAGACCTCCAGACCTGGGTGCCAGCACATTTTGGGAAGCAGTTCAGTGAGAATTTCAAATGATCCCCATTAATAATTCATATCATGGAATACATGATTCGTTGCACTCTAAACACAAGTTTTCAAGGCACCAATTTCAACTCAGGCGCTGACTTTTGGTTCAGAGAAAACCTGTTCGAAGGCTTACCCCCCTCTCCCCTTCCCCCCACCGACTGCTGGTTTCTCAATAAAGATGGCGTCCAAACCCTTCAAGAGAGGAATCTGATGAAAATCAATCAATGTTGACTAATTAAGCTTTCTAACACTCTTAAATCATGAATTATGACTTGCTGCTATTGGAAAAACTGTCCTAATCATTCAAGCTGAAATGCATCAATGCCTTCTTTGACTCAGCACAAACACAGAGGTTATATTCCTTTAGCCCATGACAGATTCATATATGTCTGGTTTCACAATCCACATGGAAAGCGTAATCTAAAAACCACAAGGAACATAAATCATGCTTTAAACATAAACACCGACACGATAGAGCGGATACTCGACAGTATCAGCACTGGCAGATGGAAATCACGCTCTTTACACAGGCGTGCTTGTTGCAGAACGTAAATCTCGAGTTAGAGAAGCAGAAACACTCAAGACCAGCTCTTAGGGAGTGACTTCACATAGACACAGGAAGGTTTAAAGGGGAAAAACACAGCAGATAGCAGCTGAGGAAGTGCAGGGAGAGACGCTTGTCTCCTCTGAGGGTTTAAAGCTAAAAAAGGCAGAGGTGGCAGTACCTTGCCTGGCTGTCCAACTTGGACCAGAGCTAAGAAAAGCACAGTCCTTGGTCAAAAGTGGGTGGAGGGGTGGATTTCATTCAAGCAAACATGTTTTTGGATCCTGAACATCTGAATTGAATTACTAGGCAAACAGCCGACGGGGGGAAGAGAGCTTAGAACAAACTGAATAACCCCGCAGCTTTGTGTGTCTTTATGCTCGGCGATTCTGGGTGGGAGGCTCAGAGGCCTTTCAAAACTCCAGGAAAGACAGGGTGAAAAGAATGCCTGGCATGCTGAGAAATCCAAGCCCTGTTTGTCAACGCCAACAGGAAGCGGACGTGAGGGGAGACTGACCGTGTCATGTGTCTTTAAAATCAACCACTCCGAAAAACTCTGCTATTCATCACGGGCGACGTGCGCTTTACGCGCCGGTCATCGCCTCTGAAAAGGTCGGCGGCGTTATAATTCGAGGTTAGAATAATACAGCACAAAGCGGCGTCAGGTTACTGGAGTGAAAATCCCCCCAAGAGGTTATGAAATAATTTAGAAGAGGCGCCAAATATGAGACCGTTATTATGTGGAGGAAAATAAAAAACGCAGGGGGATTGTAAATATTTGTAAACAGTAGGTATATAATGAGATTACGTTTCACTGACGCACCACGATTAGACAAGGGGTCTGTGTGTAATTCTCAAGTATGATAATCCTGAGTAAGAAATACCACGGCGTCAGTGTATTATGGAATTTATATAAGCATTTTAAAGCGTGATGTCTAAGATGATTCAGGCACTTGCATTTATTTAGAATAATTCTAACTGTAAATAAAACAATTTATTCATTATTATCATTATTATTGTATAAAAAATGTTGCCAAATAAAGCTGTTGTGATTTTCTTTGTATTTAGATTGGTGGAAAAAAAAATTAAGAAAACAAAATATGGTGATGCAGTGGCCTGCATAACAAACATGCCACTCATAGCTTTCCAACTTTAGTATTTTGTGACAGGAGGTTTTCCAAAATATCCCAAGAATGTTTTCCTGCGAGGGAAATGACCTCATCTGGTGAAGTAAGTCTATATTATAGATATTTGAATGAGATATTTAAGCGATTGTACCTGTTGTTTCTTTGCTTGAGACTCTTATTTTGAAGACAGAGAGGAAGTAGTTAAGAAGTTGCTCTGTGGAGTTGACAGCAGACAAGTTATGGAAACCTTCAAGAAGCCGCCATCGCCTTTTTGACTTTTAGATTCCCGACAGAAAAGAAAGAGAGTGGCATATGAGGTACAAACGATTTGAAAAGCCTCGTATTTGTGCGACTGGCTCACTGTTAGTCAACCAAACATCGGCTGCTAAAAGTAAATATGACAAAGAGTTAACGCCCGTCTCCATTTTGAAAAATGAAACGAGGCAAAAAAAGAAAGACGTTTTAAACGTCAAACTGGGGCAGAATTAGAAAAGCATGAAAATAACAAAATATGGACCAGTTTGCCCTGGACAGGAATAATGTTCATACTGATTGCAGATTCTGTGAAAAACACTTAGTGATCTTAGTCTCCTTGTTAAACTAACAAAAAAATAAATCTCATTTTGTCGAGATCTGGTGAAACCAATATCAACAAAACCAATATTTCCCATCACGCTAATCCTACAATGTGGAAAAACGCCTTTTGCGTAGAGTAACACAGTGCTGCCCCTCCCCCACCTGTTGTTGAATACTGGCAGTCAGCTGGCTGAAAGGAGAGAACCATACTCTTCTGCTGGTTACAAGAAAACAATTATTTAGCTGTTTGGAGACATTCCCAGTGGCAAAAATAAAACCCACAGTCATGTTTGGAAACTAATGGAGCACCACCCATCATTATTATTAAGCTGTTGCTCTTTTAAAAGGTAATCAGTGTGGCTGTTCTTTACTAAAAAAAATGTGACGGGGAGAGAGATAGTAGGTTATTTGTTTTAAATGTTTTATCAAATATAGTAACACCGTACGCTGCAACATTTCCAGAATCTCACCATACGTTGGTATTTTCTTGTAAACCCACCTCTTACAAAAAAAAAAAAAAAGTATCTTGTATAATCTGAGTCTGCTGCCCCGGTGAAACTGATAGGAATCAAAGCGCCTGTTCCCTAACACACTTCTGCAGAGGATCTTGTCTCTGCAGCAGCCCAGCAGGACCGCAGACCTCAGATCAGTATTCAGTTCAGTCCTCCTGAAAGCCTTTGATTTCATGATGGATCCTGGGTGTTCACTGGCTAATGCAAAATAAGAAATATTCTCACTGGACCCCCCCTACACCCCCCTACCTCCCTGCTCCCCAAGTCAAAAGGTCTGTTAGGGCAAAAACTGGGTTGAAAGTGAGCACATTTTCATTATTGAATTTAATCTGGCTCGGCTAATTTTAAGGGATTAAGTAAAAGCTTTATTTGAAATCTCTGCTTAACAATGTCACTCGGTCCCGAGAGCTCGAGACTGAGGAGAGGCACACACACACACACACACACACACACACACACACACACACACACACACACACACATACGCATAAAAAAATAAAAGTATTTCTGGAATGCTGCTGTGAACCTTGGCTCCTCAGTTCATTTAAACATTTCTGCGACTAAGTGACACGGTGCGCTGACAGGAAGTGGCTCCCCCGCGCCCCGATGGCTCCAGACGCTGGTACGATATTAAAAAAACAAAGAGGGGGATTCTTCTGCCCCTGTCAGGTGTGGATCAGGCCTTATCCGAGCACCATGTCAGACACTCTGGTCACTTCTATCTCATTAGAGACTCGCAGCTTCCTTTAATCCACAATAACAGCATAAGGCGGTGTAGTCCATAATGAGACACGGAGTAGATCTTGCGGACAAATTGGCACCGAGTGACCTCAGAAAGCAAAGTATGCGGCCCTGACATTGTCGTCGCCAGCGCTGTGATAATGACTGGAGCTGTACTTTAAGGAAGATGAGTATTACACTACATCTTCACCTCTTTTTTTCCCACTCTATCTTTCCTCCTCAGTCCGGCATGGTCACTACTGGTGGGCTGACAAGTTCCCCCAACCCCAACCCCACCCCGTACACACACACACACACACACACACACACACACACAGCAACACACACACACAAAATTCATCCTGCATCACCTGGCCCCTGGAGCGTCTTTGATGGATTATTCATGGAAACACACCGGACCCGGGAGCAGATACGGGCCTAGATCCTGGGTGTCTGTGCGGATACGAGGACGAAACAAGTTCCCGAATGCACGGCAGGACGAGGCGCGCTCACGGAAAAGCCCATTCCTGTCCTCCCAGTCCTCCCAGCTCACCTTCACCACTGGCAAAAAGCAATACCAACTGCATGCTAAACAAACCTGTCTGCTGAATAATTGAAGAACTCGGGCCGGGCTCAGGCTCGGATTAGCATACGGGCCTTATGGGCCCAATCTGCACAGCGAAAAGGCGGCGCGGCCATGTACGTTTTGTGTCCGCTGAGTGTTTTGGTTTTTCTTCTTACAGCGTTTTTTTTTTTTGTTTTTTTTTTTAACCCCTTTATTAATCTAATTAACTTCCTGAATTGTGCTGCCATTTAAAAAATAAAAACAACCCGCATGGGTAGCCTGCCAATAAGAATGGCTGGCATGTGGATAGGCAGTGAGATACGCTCACTCCTGCATGCAAGTCTCTGCAGATAAACTAAACCTCACCCGGCCACTGTGACATTAAAAAAAAAAATAAATAAATAAATTAAACAATAGTAGATTTAACACACGCTCGACTGCAGGGGAGCAGGTCAGATTGAGGAGTCCCTGCTCCCTTCTCCGTGGCTCCTCCTGGCCCTGGGCATTAATCCCTGGCCCCTGTGTGTACCCATCCATTCCCCCTGCTCTCATTAGTGCAGTGTTGGGGGCCTGGGGAGTCTGCAAGCCTGGGGAGGCAGCCTGCTGCTCTCCTCCCATAACCCCCCCCCTCCCCCCTCGTCCGTCTCTCCCTCTTTCCCTCTCTATCTCTTCCTCTCTACGGCTGGAGTAATGAGCACATAATCATCCTGGCTCCCTGACAGCAGCAGCACACCAGAGGGGCATGTGGGCACCTAGCCCAGAGATGGGAGGGGAGGGGAAAGGACACTGGGGGTGTCATACTCTCCAACCTCTGTGGCCAGCGTACACTACGACCAGAATTAGAGCTTTTTATCCCACATTAAACGGAGCCTCCCAATCACTGAACACTGCAGAGAAATGTTCTACTTTGATTCACCAGATTAAAACGTTTAGCTTCCCTTTTTTTTAACGCCTCGGTATGAGAAAAGTGTCAAATGACAACTGAGACGATCGCGTTATCTCACGGTCATCTGCACGTTTGCATGACAAGACTTCACCTCCACTTCAACAGGTTCTACTTTTGCAGAAGATTCTTCCACCAGCTTGTGACTGGAAAACATTTATCTAGTTAAGGAATATATTTATAACATCAACACTGTGATATTTCGTCATTAGCTAAAATAACAGTGAAACCCCGTTTTACAGCAGAGTGACATCGTACTTTTATTTTAATGCCGTCCTGATATCTTTTTACACCACCGTTCTCAAAGGAAATGGATATGAGCTCGATTCAAATTTTGACCAGTCGACAAGTGAGTTGGCCACAAAATTCAGATTAGATTGTACCAACTCTAATTATAATAAATTCTAAAAAAATTTTCTATACTTTTTTTTTCTTACATTTATAAAAGCAAACTCCAGACTTCCTTAGAGTTTTTCAGGACTGCATGGAGCCCGTGTGTTCCCGAGCAAGTTGCAACTTACTTCCACAAAATTCCCCACTGGTGATGAAATGGCTAAAGAGCAAAATGCCTCTTCAAATGGCATCCAGAATCCTGACAGCTTAGGAAAAACATTCCTACAATAAAACAGTTTGTTTCCTTTCATTCTCGTTCTTCTACACCGCCGCCCTTCTGTGTTGAATTTTCTGGTTAGAAGACGTCGAGGATATTAAAGTGGCAGCAAGGGATTTAAAAAGAAGTAAGCTGGAGCTGAGATTTAAACCAGTTTATGTTTTGGATTCTGATTTAATAGTTATTTTTATTCATTTTCTTCTGTTCTGTTTTGTTTCCCTGTAACGTGGATGTACATATCTCATAATTTGTTGACTAAATGTTTATATATATATATATATATATAT
>NW_015114093.1:102335-106846 GCF_001443285.1 Poecilia latipinna | reverse complement strand
TTGTGTGTATATATATCTCTATTTTTTTTTTGTATATGTATATATATATATATATATATATATATATATATATATATATATACATATACATATACATATATATATATATATATATATATATATATATATATATATATATATATATATATATATATATATAACAAAGACTATGCAACAATTGCAACAGGGTCACCACCAGGTCAGTGTTTATTCCAATAAAATATCCTAATTGGTTTGCATTGAGATATAAATCATTGCTGGGTTCCCATGTCCCACTCACAATTTCCCATTGATGTGCCTCAATGACGACTTTGTAATATCCATCTCTGCAATCGAGAGAATAAACCGCAAACTCAGCAAGCACAAGTAGTGAGTACATGGAGGGCCGAAGGGCTGACTCACAATAGCTCTCTCTCTCTCTCTCTCTCTCTCTCTCTCTCTCTCTCTCTCTGATTCTTGCATTGAAATAACTTCCTGGAGTATAAAACCGGCCTGATCTAATCGCACAGGTGAGATGTCAGCTAGATGTTCTCTAGGCTCAACATTATCGCGCATTTCCAGTCCAAAAACACACGTCCCTCAGCGAGCGCCACAAACCAAACAGGTCTGCTGAGGCCCCGCATTGTCTAAGTGGAGCGAGACAGCGCGATGACTCGCTCACACCTGTGTGGGAAAGTTCAAGAATGGCAAGGCGCATCAGGCTCCGGAGATTTATGGGGGAGGCTGAGTTATTGCGGTGAAGACAGACAGTCTTCCCAGCAGCTGGCCTGCGGGCCGCAGTAACGGGCGGCGCTGGGAAGCTCGGAAGAATTGGGGAGCACTGGGCCATAACTTCATTACTGTACATAACCATATTACGGTTGTAGTTTGATTAAAGCATTTTGTATCCCCCCCCCTCTCCACAGTAAATGGATTTCCCCAATAAGTTTACATGATTTGTTCGATAATTGGGTTAATTGTTCTGAGCAGTGTTGGCTGCAGGAAGCGTCTTGTCAGAGCCGTAAATATGAGAAGCCGAATGGTGGGAGAAGTTCCACCATGCTGGTGCTGCTTTTTTTTTTTTTTTTTTTTTCCTCCATGACGCCAAATTACAACTTATTTCAGAATCAAACCCTTGGAAAATGTATTTGTACCTTCGGTGTAGGCTGAAGTCTTCATGAATAACTCAAAATGTTTCTTAGTTTTTTTTTTTTTTTTCTTTTCGTTTCCTGTTTGGATTAGTCGTACTTGTTAAAGTCTCTACTTACTAAATGCCCTGGTGTCGGAGAACGAGAGTCTTTTATTCCTGCAGAGCCGGGAACGTCCAAGAGAGGCCACTTCATCTGCAGGTACTGTCGGGAAGAGAAAACAGGTCAAATTTAACAGAAAAGCCATAAACGCATTAATTGGATTGCATCCACAACTATAAAATCTTTTTTTTTTTTTAAACTAATAAATAAACCTGGCTAAGCAGGTTCAAACAAAGGCAGGAAGCAGAGACTTCAAGTGGATACTCATTCACAATCAATGTATTTATTTGAAATTTTAAGAGATAAAAAACACAGTGGAGTGGATAACAGGGAAGTGGAAAGACAACGGTTTCTGAAATCTCACAAAGTTGACTTTATAGTATTTTCAGCATTCATTCAGACTTTCCTTGTCTCTACTGAAGAAAATCATCATCAAAACATTATGCTGCCACCGCCATGCTTGGTGGCAATGTCAGTTTTCCTCAACAGACAGCATTTTGCATGTAGACCAAAAAGCTGCATATAACTCTGGTGAACTGGACTTCTTCTATCCTTCTGTCAACAGTAGCTTTCTTCCTGCCAATCTTCCATTAAGGGCGTATTTAAGGAGGGGACAACTAATGGTTGTCCTGTCAACAGATTATCCCATCTGAGCTGAGGATCTTATGGCTGCTCCCTGATTAATGCTCTCTTTGTCTGTCTTGTTAGTTTAGGTGGACCACCACAGATCAGCGCCCCCTGAGATGTTCAACACCTGGGATATTTTTTTTATCACCTAACTCTTGCTCTAACGTTCTCTATCCCTGATCTGTCTGCTGAGTTTCATGGATTTCATGTTGCTGATTGTTCACTAATGTTCTCCAACAAACCCTTTAAGGTCATCACAGAAGGATTTAACCAACAGATTGCACTATATTTTATTTAGGGGTATCAGAGCAAAGGGTAAAGGGAGGGCTAAATGCAAATGCATGCCACACTTTGTTTTCCTTCAACTTCACAATAATGCGCTTTTGTGTCCGGATCTGTCACCTAAAACCAAAGCAAAAAACGCAAACCACACCAAGAGGTATGAAAAGTTATGGGAGGCTACGTGATTCTGTGAGTCAAAATGTCTCTAAAAATCGCTCGAGTACGAATATGCGCCTCATCTCCTCCATGAGAAACGACAGGAATGGTGTCAAACCCCCAGAGGCCTCCCGCAAACACCTGTACAAGACCAACATGGCTGCTGGAGTCAAGACAGGGAGTTTCTGGCACGGCGGAGAGCAGGAAGACTGATGTGAACGCGGCGGACTGGTGAGCGACTGTGAAATTGCAGTTTGTCAAGGAAAAACAAGAGGCCAGCTGTGGGCGCCCATTGCTGCTGGGGTGGGAAGAGACAGCTGGAAGGAAGCCCCATCCACAGATCTACGAGACGCTGAGCTGCTCGCTCCCCGACTGTCCGGCTGTCCGATTCATTTGGCCCTTTGACCCGAACGCAGCTCCTCCTCCTTCCCCAACTATCGCCATAATTCACACATGTGTGAAAGCCATCATAAAGAGCTGTCTGTCTGCTGCTTCTCCCTCATTTTGTCACTTGTCACAAAAAAGTTTTATAACTGCTGGTCCAATCAGGACAGTCGGTCCTTAAGGTCCCCAGTCGCTGCGCGATCAAGATAGAACTCTGAACGAGAAAGAAAATCTTTTATTGTTTTGGGGGTTTTTTGTATTTATTGTTTTGTGGAACAAGTTGAGCTTTGTTTGCTTTCATCTGTTGTGTCCTTTAGCAGCGACGATAGCCTGAATCCATAACTCCAAAAGCACAGCAAACGAATCAGTTCACACACCGGATAGAGCAGACTGTCCGGCATGCGGACTCTCTCTCTGGTACAATTTCAAATTAATTAAAAAAATGATATTTGACATGAGATATTAGTGTAATACTGGGAAGGAAGGAAGAAAAGAAGGAAGAAAGGAAACAATGAGAGAAGTAGAGAAGAAAGGAAGGAAGGAAAGAAAGAGATATGGATTAATTGTTGAAAACAGGATCCATCTTTTTAAACAAAAGACGGATGCACATCTTTTATATCAAATAATTATGAATTGCTGTCTTATTGGAGCAACTTTACAAACGCAGATATTTACCAGGTGGACAATTAGACGGCGTCTCCAGACAAAAACATTTTAAAATCATATTTTTTTTGTTTCTATGCCTGTCAAGATCTGATAAACATCTTTATGCTTTTCAAGCATGTTGGAAACCTGATTGTAAAGTCTTGTCATTGCAGTTTATGCAGGATTGCATGTGTGAATTCCTCTGCATAGACAGTTTGGCCCCCACAGTTTGCGAACATCTGATAAATGATAACAGAAAACAAACAGCATTCGACTCTTGGAAGGGAAAAAAAAAACTGAAAGGCAAATCTCGCTTAAGAATCTATGTGAAGCTTTGTCTCCTTTTCACAGGCGTGCAGGATAAATGACGACAAACAAGCAAACCGGAGGAGTCGTGCATTCAGGTTTTGATTTTCAGAACTCCATTCGTCACTCCGGGTTTGTAAAGAGGAAGGAAGGTTGGGTGACTGCGGGTTAAAAATGGAAAAGACATTATAGTAAGGAGGGGAAAACGCAGAGGAGAGGGGAGGGAAGAGGGGAAAAAAAAAAAACACATTTTCAGGAATGAGTTTGTCGGAGCAGGCAGAGGGTATTGTTTCCTGACAGCTGGGGTCCAACAGAGCACCAAAGCAGGGGGAAGGGGCTCCCTTTTTCCCCTTGGAAAAAGGAGGGGAATTCTTGGAGTTGACATCAGCCCTCTTCATTTTCACTATACTGCTCAAGGCTGAATCGTGGGCTCCAACTAATGGGCCCGAGTCCATACAACTGTCAGGAGGCAGTCGCTTTTAAAGGCTGCTAGCTCCCCATTGAAACTTTGCTCTGCTCTGTGCATGGCGCCTAATGAATGGTACTCTCTGGAGAGAGAAATTCAAAACAATGCCGTTTTCACTGTCTAATCTATGTCAATCACAAACCCGTCCACGAACGAAACAAGCGCCACTGCGAGCGTTTCGGGTTTGGACCGCCCTTGCCCACCCCGGCTCTCCCACCCGATCCCGTCGCCTTATTTGACAGCTTCTGCCAGGGCTGAGGAACACGCCCCCGGGCGCATTTTTTTTTCCGGAGCACCTACTTTTGCTTCTAATTGCCAGTGTGCCCCCGTGCAGCGACTGTTCACACACACACACACACACACACACACACACACACACACACACACACACACACACACACACACACACACACACA
>NW_015114093.1:80536-98036 GCF_001443285.1 Poecilia latipinna | reverse complement strand
TTCCAGAGTGCAAAGAAACCCTGCAATTATTATCCCAGTTCGTTTGCATGATTGACCAAAATGGATTAAGTCAATCAATTAGGAGCAAAAAAGCAAATAAAGGGAGTAAATAAAAAACCCAACGCGTCTGCCCAGAGCCAACATTACACTTGTGAAATGCCTTTGCTCCAGCTCATAGTAAACAGCAGAGCTGCAGGAATGCCTGCGGGGATCACTCCAGCAGATAATGTCACTCACCTACTGTGTGAAGAGCCCCTCCCCATTGTTTTCTTTTACCCCCCAACAGAAAACAAATGAGGCCACACAGCTTGCTGTTTGGCTGAGGTGTTAATTACCGTCCCCTGCAACTTCAGACAATAACCCCGTCGGGCGCCCCGTGCCGCCGGCTCCTCCCAGGTTTGCTCTGCTGAGATCACCTGCTCTCGCCGGGGCCACTGACACCTCGACCTGATGTATGCGCCGAAACACAATTAAAAGATTACAGCGCAAAGACAATGTGATAAGTAGAGGCCCCGCCCCGTCTCGGGACTCGCGTTGAGGCCCATTGTTTGCCAACGTTAGAAGCAATTACACTAACAATTCTTAAGCAAACATCGACAGTCTTTGTGCTAATTAGTGTGTAATCGATGGGGAGATGACAAGCGGCTCAGCTGGTCGCATCAGGGCTGTACGACAGGGCCGCTGGAAACTTCTCAGATAAGGTACGTTTACCAGCCGGAGGGGGGAAGTTATTGATTAAAACTAGATTACAGCAAAAGTTTAACCCCGAAGTTGCACTTTAAAGGAAGAGTGAGCACATTGTTGTCTCCATCCGAAAATAACGACATGGATTTTCTTCCGTTTAACAAAATCAGCGCAGATGACTTTCATCTGACTGCGTTTATCTGTGGTCTAATCAATCACTCATGAAAAACATACGATTAGCCGCCCCCCTCTGTGTCTGCTTATCACTCAAATTTCATTTAAAGCCTCTTCTCTCTGTCTTACATCGTATTAACCCGTGATGCCGCGGTGGAAATTTAGCACGCCGCTTATGGCGAGGCACGTCTGAAGTGTCCATTAGCCCGTAGAGAAATGAAGTTAAGTGACTATGACAGGAGCACTCCCTCGTTCTGTCAGGGCCTCCATTGTGACCCGTTTGGTTTGTCCCCGCGCTCTTATTCACGGGCTGCAGAAAAAACTGGGTCAAAGGTCAGACATCCAGAGTGCTGCGGTTTCTATGGCGACGTGGCCCTATTAAGGCCAGGCTCATTGGCCTCTTAACATGCTCTTGTACACAAAAGAACTATTAGCGTAAAGAGGGAGAGAGGGCAGCGGAGAGGGGCAGCAGCGCAGGGGAGGTCCGAACAAGACGGCAGCAAAGCTTCCTGCTAGCTTTCCAGGACGCCTCAACACGTCCGCATTTCACAACAGGAGTTTGTCTAAATAAGAAAATGCGATAGCATAGGGCAGGGATTCAAGGTCCGAAACCGATTTCAAAATAACCCAGAAGAACCAGAAATGAGTAAAGCTCATTTAATGAATTTACTTTAAGTCTGCAACTGCTTCTTTAGGCGCTAAAGAGTGATAAAACCTCTAAATCTATAAGAAATTTTGAATTCAAACCTACTCCGCTTCATTACTCTTTATTTCTCCACAATCAAAGAGCCTTTAAAATCAAAACAGTGGGGGTAAAAAGTAGGCCAAGAAATAGTTATAACACACAACAACCTCAGTTTGTTAAAACTGCACTTACTGTCTGCCTTCAATCGGTCGCCTGAACCAAAGGTCTGTTCATTTGTTTTCCCAAATTCACATATTTCTGCTTTTTTAGTTTTTTCAAACATGATTAGATGATAGACTGAAGCCATAAAAGACTACCTATAAAGTAAAATGAAATTATAAAAATACTTCAAAAGTCACCAAAATGTCCTTTTATGGCGTAACAATGTTCACTGACCTAGAATCACAATATCTAAAAGTTCAGCAGTAAAATAATCCTACAATTAATTGGGAACAATTTAAAACTCAAGCTGTCAGCTAACTTTAAGTATTCAAAAATTACCACAAACTTTACGCCACATAAAGTGTCCTTTTATAAAATCAAAACTGTCTTGATGTGAATTTGTGGTTTACGTTTCATAAAGTGAAATTACACGGTGTCACAATGCTGGAAGGGAGGTTGATCGAAGCAGCAGGGCATCGCCGTCTCCCTTCCTCTCTGTTTTGATATGCCTTGTTGGTGATTCGGCTCAGAACATGTTTTATTTGTGGCTCCAATTAAAATTCATTTAACTTGTGTGGACAGAAAATACAAAACAAGCTGTTCTCTCCTAACGCTTTTATTTAAAGGCTAAATAACTTGACTGGTGTTACGGCAGCTTATCGAAACTTGGCTGAGTGAGGCCTAAATGCAGACCGAGATCAGGGTTTGAAAATCACTATATACCGCACAACGTGAAAACAGAGTCATACGAGCGCCTCATGTGTGTTCAGCGCAAGGCAAAACTACGCAGCAGCCTAGGTTTATTTGAAAAGTCATTGCCCTAAATTTAGTGCTGTTTCAGTAATAAAACCGCATCACCAGAACACAAGGCCGTGATAAACTCTCCTCGTAGAACTTCTTTAACATTCTAACCTGGTGAGCGAGCTGCGGCTTCAGCAAGCGTTGGCATTTCTGCAACTCAAGCAATTTATTTTTTTTTTCAGAGTTTATTTTCGTTTTCCTCAAAAAAAAAAAAAAAAAAGTTATAGCTTCTCTGCATCTGGCTCGCAGTTTTTATACTCGCTCTGTCTCCTTGACTCTCAGGTAATTTCAATCAAACGGTTAAAGGAGGCCGAGTCTACAGTCAGGAATAAGTGAGTAATTTCGTAAAGCAGAGCACAACAGCAGGTCACATAAAAAACTCGCTGCATAATTAGACGCAGGAGAAAATAATTATGCATCTGGTAAGAGTAGGACTATCTCATAAAGACCGAGAGGAAAGCAAGAAGCTATTCCAGTCAATTAGGTAAAGTCAGTAATGTGGTTTCCCATACCTGGCTCCCTCCCGCCCCCACCGCCAATAATGTCACTGCGATCTGGTGTCAGGACGAGCTACACCTCTGAATGTCAAAGATGTTGCCCCTTATCCCATGTCCTGTGGTATTGTTTAGCCCGTCGCGCAGGAACACAACTTCTCCTTTTATTGTTAAGGGAGTAGCCTCGTTTCATTGAAACTCCCAGCTGTAAACGTCGGTATAATTGACTCCAGAGCTGGAGGTGGTTACCAGCACTCGGCGGGATGTTTACAGTAAAGCTCAACTTAGAAATCAAATGTGTGTGTCAAAGACTGCGCCAGCGACACACGGGTAAGACCAGGACTTTTCATTTATGGCCGAACACAAGACTGGCCGAAGACGGCGCGGGTAGAGACAGCGCCTTCCTGCCAAGGTGTGTAAAGTGTGCGTAATGAGTCGGGAACGACGAACGGAGGGCCTAGTCACCCCCAAAATGCGCAGCGAAAATATAAAAGCAGCTTTTCTTTTTCTAAAAGCACCAGATAAATATTTACCTCCACCCTAAAAGAGTAGACTTAAGTACAGCTGCTGTCTTATTTTTTTTTTCTAACTGGGCACAGTAGGCGATTGTTTCTTTTTCTCTTTTTGGCTCCTATAAAAACCATATATACATTTAAAAAAAAATCTCCTAAAAGGCAGGAGAGGTAATGAAGCAACTTGGAGGAGAGAAGTCAGTTTTGAAAAACTGAGGTGGGCATAAGTGGGTGTAGCAGAGAAGGCAAGTAAAAAAAAAAAAAAAAAGAAAAAAAGAGCCTAAATTAAACACATTTGTTTCTGCTCTCACATACCACAAGTCTTATGAAAACAGAGGGCTGATTGTGTTCACTCTGCAAGTCCAATCTCCCCCACCACCACCTCCTCCACCCCTGCCCTCCCCTCTGTCTCTCTCTCTCTGCAACACCACTCCGCTGCCCCCAAGCCTCCGTCCCAAGCAGCAGCAACAGCAGCAGCAGCACCCCCCCAACACACACACACACACACACACACACACACACACACACACACACACACACACACACACACAGCTGCCTGCAGATGCCTCCTGTGTTTGCTCTCTGAGTGCAAAGGCACAAATCTCCAGACCCCTCAGACTCCTGGGCCCTGCCTCATCTCAGTTTTTACTACCTGACATTGCTATCACCCCATTGCTAACCTCATCCCCTCCACCCCTCCATCTCCTCCACCTCTGCTCTATGCAAACACACACACAGAGAGAGAACTGCCACAGGTATGGTAGGTTCATTGGTCGGCCCTGTCACACAGGCACCTAGAGAGATCGGTAGAAATAGTAGACCGGAAGCGAGAAATAGCTGGAATTTGACTTCTTTTCTTTTTTTTTTTTTTTTTCTCACTTTGATTGGCTCTTAAAGGTGACACATGGAGTTAGGGAACTAACTTTTTGTAAATACATATGCACATTTACTTCTGTTTTTTTTTTTAAATCAGGTCTTTAGGTTTCAGATTATGACTGGAGATGCATCGAAAACTTTCAGCTTGAAATTCAGCAGCTATTATAAGGCTGGAAACTCACAAATTTTATATTTCTTCAATCAGTGAATGCACTAAAAGAAAGCTTCCCCAGGTCATGCAAAGAAAAAAAAATAGACTTATGGTTAGCTATTTTTTAAAATAAATGAAGGGTGAAAACATTATCCAAACGGTTAGAAATAAACATTTGGAACTGTCTCCAGTGTTGGGAGATCAAAACGACACAATTCTGATTGGTGCGTCTGCAGAACCAACATGCATAATACACAAGCAGGTCGAGAGACCTTCAAGAGTTCACGACATAACGGTAAAACAAAACTTAGCAAAAGGTGAGCCATTCCTGGATTATCTGAAGACAACACTAGCCACAAAATTGTTTATTTAAAACTTCAGGAATAAAACAAATTCCCAGTTTGCATGTGATTAGAACATATTTTTAAAGCACTTTAAGCCTTCCACAATATGTGACACAGCACAAAATCACCATGACATTCCCCAGGATTAGTTATGCGTATTGTCAGCCCACTGCAGGGAGGTCTGGAAGGTTGCCAGCACATTTTTCTTTTTCTTTTTCTTTTTTTTTTTTTACCTGAAACCTTCATAAAAGTCATTTCCTCACAGTCTACAGGCTTCGTTTTCCTTAAGCTGCACACAAGCACACCCACACACACACAACTCTCAGGTACTCAGTTCTAAATCACAACCTGGTGATGCACTCGGCTATAAATTCATTGCATGTTCACATGCAGGGCTCCCCTTTAAGTGTCTGAAATTTTGTAAGGAATAAATCTCTCCGTCAAAACAAAGGTCTTGAGGCTGGGAGGCCAAGTTGGGATGAGGTTAGCTCGGAGCTTTTCAGGGCTTCAGAAAGCAAAACAGTCGCTCAGAAACAAAAGCAAGACGCTGAAACTTGATGGAAATCATATTGTTCTGCACAAATGTTCTGACGAAATGTGTTTTAAAGACCTCGTTCTGATTTATTTGGACTTACCTAAGAAAGAAGGAAAAAGGAAAAAGTCTCCATGACATTCACCAGGCCGCTGGGACCTCAAGGGTGAACATAAGAATGCATACAGCTGCTGCTATCTTTCATTCTCAATACAATCTAATGAGAACGGTGAGGTGATTACAATCAGGGGCTGCTGTAAATATCAGATTCCCAGGGACAGAGTTGAGGAGAGGCCCCTCTCAATTACACAGTATTCAGGAATGCCGAGCATGAACCACAGGAACACGGAGCTGAAGACATTACGCTCCCGTCCTATTTTGCAAAACTTTACTCACACCATGTGGCAGAAAAATAGTTTTAGGACACCGTTCAAAAGTTAGGGTTTATCTTAGCATGAAGAAAAATAAATAAATAACAAGAAACTGCTGCTGCTGCTGGTGGTGCTGCAATCTCAGGTTGTACCCCCACAAAGCAACAAACTTCTGCTCACTCCAAACTGCACACACTTCTGCAAACAATTAAATGTTAACCCAAGGACTGTAAGCTGCTCAGAGAGAAGGAGAGACAGAGCACGGTGGTGGAAGGGTGGAGGGGGCGGGGAGGTTACTGACTGGAGAAAGAGAGGGAGAGAGAGAGGGGTGCTTGTGCACAATTACAGCAGGGATTTATGGCCTGAGAAACAATTTATAAATCACAGCGCCTGAGCTAATGTGCTCCAGATTGTTCTCCATGCAGCTGCAATTTTGGTCTGCGTGAAACGGCATAATAAACTTGGCTGGAGGACATGTTTGGGTGGTGGCTGTGGGGTGGGGAGAGAAGTTGTTTTTTTTTTTGGGTGGAGGAGGGTGAGGGGGGGGGGTTAAAGGTTTGAGGTGTTCTGCCATTTTTTTGTTAGTTTGATTTTAGCAGAGGAGATGACGTTTGCGTGAACAAAAACGTTCGCGACACGAGGTCTCAAATTGTGCAGATAATACAAATGAAAAGTTGCAGTGAGGAAGAAAACAATTAGATGTTTCAGCTTGGAATCAATTAAACTTCCAAACCAGGTTTTTACGGTTTTACTGTGAAAATCCGAACTTTGCCCTTACAATTACACTCTTGACATAAATCCAGGAAAGTTTTCGGTTATAATAAGAAAAGACAAATGTTGCAAGCTGATCCCCTCATTGTGGCTGCTGGCCGGTGTGGACGGAGGGATCGGATGTGCAGAGGGGAAGCCTTAGCCTTTGTGGCCACTCAGCCAACTGGCCCTGAACCTTGGCCTCCGACCCTTCACCCGGGAAAAGGGAGGGAGGGGGTAAAACAAAGCTCTGAGTGACATCTGAAACTAGAAACTCTGTGGGGAGAGAGTGTCTGGACAGGACTCAAGTAACCCCATTAACTCCGCAGAAAAGATTTATGGCTATTTATTTTCCGCGTCTTACAAATTTCGAAAGCTGACCGATCCGTCAAAAACAATCAAGAGGGTTGAGAGGTGTGCGTCGAGCTTCGTCTCCTCCACTTGCCAACATCTCAGCTGGACGAAGGTTCTCTGTTATTAACAACCCTGAGAGAAGTGCCAAGAGCTCATCTACAGCAAAATAACGTCTGCTTAATATGAACAACATAAGCCTGTCTCCAGAGTGGGTTAAGAGACTCGCTGATGCGTATTGACCAGCCCCGCTGATGGGTTCTGTACAATGGGGTTACGTAAAGGAGCGGGATTAGTTCACTGTAAACAATAACAGAGAAGAGGTGGTCGATTGGCGGTGAATGCGAGCCTCCGTCACCAGAATGCTGAAAGCCACTGTAGTATTTAAATCGGGCAAGGAGGGAGGAAGACTGGGCCAAGCATTCTGTAGCTCAGCTGTGAGGCTCTAAGCCGTTGCCCTAGGGTCTTTGTCCTGCCTTTCAGGGCAAGTCTGAGGTAGTCAAAGACCCTATTCATGACCGGCGCTCCCCCTGCCAACACACCCATACAGCCCCAGTCAAGTCAGCCGAGAGCTATAGAGCCTGCCCATTTCACACGAGAATCAGACCTGCCCCTAAAGCCTGCTTCAGGGATTTCCAATAGCCAGCCCCTCCAGCCCAGGCACAAACCAAACAAAAAGGACTCCTCGGCCTTCTCCATGCCGTACAGGCTTAATTAGATCTCTCTTTTTTTTTTTCCTTAATGTCGCTTTTCTACATTTAAAGAAAGTAAATCAGCAGATTTCCATACCTTCACAGGCAAGATTGCACCTGTAAAGGTGCAACACTTTGAATATCTAACACAAAATTCACCTCAAGACTGTATCCTGAAACGCTCGACCTGAGAGCGTCACATGATAACATCTCAGAACAAAGAAACCTAATCATGCTGATTATCTGGGGGGCAGGCACCAGGGGAATCCCGCTATCACTGAAGACTGTCTTATGTCTGCCGAGCACAAGGCCCTCAATCACAGCCATTACTCGTAACTAATCAAGAACATTACCTCATAATTTCAAATTGAGCAAATAAGGTAAAAAAAAAAACGTGATATCCGAAAGAAAAACCTCAGTCCGTCACACGTTTCTGCTGCTTCGGCTGCTTTTTTCTAACAGGATCCACAAGTTGGTTCCGAAATAAGGAGCCTACACATTTTAGATGACTCACGCCTTTGCTCGGCTTTAATTGAATTTGATGGTCTGCAGAACATTGTGACTTCTTAACTCGTACAATTGGTTTATGAGGCTAACGGGACAGAGGAAGGGGCACCAGACGGTGAATTCCTTCACCATTATTAGACCTGATTTCATGGGAAAACGGCATGTGTGTTTTAAAACAGCAGCGCACATTTCTAGCACATATTGCCAGCACGAGATCTTGCGATATTATAAACGTCGCTACACTTATGTATTGCAAAGTGTTACAAAGATTCTGTCAGGAAGTCACTCTGTCTGACTAAGTAAGTGCAAACTAACGTGAGTGGAGATCCACCAATCAATAGACCAAAGATCTAAATCAGCCAATTTTCCCTTGATCTCCTCTGACTGGGGATCGGCAGGTAAGATACAGACAAATCTGTATTCCCCATCCCCTCCTCCACCAGGTTTATTAATTGCATCAAAACTAAGATCTCTGGGCATTTTTGTTCCAATAACACATTAATCAAGTATTTTCATGCAGTTTTTTGAGCTTACCAAAAATCCGACAGAAGTACAAACACCAGTTTTTTCTTTACACGTATGCAAATATTTCAGCAAATAATTCCTTTTATGTTTGGTTAAAAAATATCTCAAGTTTTGAGAAAGTTTTGGTACTTTGTAATGTTATTTGAATGACTTGTTGAACAGGGGACAGACAATTAGTCGACTAGCTAGCTGTTAGCTGCTAATGACGCTGTCTAACCCTAGCCCTAACCCATATGGAGGAGATGCTGTCATCTCCTCCATATCTTCCTATCCGCACGAAGGTTACTTCACTTTATTTTAATGAGACTGAAGTGCATTTGATAACATTTAAAATGCTTATTGCTCTGTAAGGGTACCATTACTGGCGAACTGTTTGAGACTAATGGTGATAAAAAAAATCTATCGGTAATGAAAACCGATGGATTCTTTTAAATTTCTAATGTCAGTTTTTATCATTCTGAACTTCTTCTGCTCATTTACAGCTTGCAGAAGAATTCCTATATGATACGAGGCACAAAAACATTGCAAAGGCTACGATGACTAGCTAATCATTAGCCACTGACGACAAGCTAGCACAGCCTTTCGAGTTATCAGCGCTAAGCTACATGTAACCCAGTAAGCACAACTCCACAATATCGCTATGGCAATATTGTTGAACATTACAAAATTTATTTAAACTGCCAAAAATGTTTTCTTTATTTTTCTCTCTCTTTGATTTTAATTAGCTCAATGATCCTAACACTTTTCAAGATCTTTTGCATCTTGTCCAATCAAATCCACATAACATGTGAGCAACAAGGGTAGAGAGGACACAAATAAGAAAATATATTCTAGCTCTGTAGAGTATTGTATCAAGAAAACCAAAAATATAAGAACCAAATAAATTTGTATCCAAACAGTTCTGTTTTATTGCAAAAGTGCGTTGATATTGTGGTGATTACTGCAATTTGAGCAGCTTAATCTCTAATTAATAATCTAAAATAAAGTATGTGGTCAAACCTGAATAAAATTATTCTTTATGTGACATATCGTTTAAAACACAACTTAAGGTTTATTAAATATCCATTCCATCCTTGTAAACATTGAAATCCTCACATTTTCACATCTTTTTTGGCCTTAGGGAAACCCTATAAATAAAAAGCCAGAAAATATTGATAAAATCACTTGCTGTCTTCACATGATATTGTAAGCTAAGTGTAATGTTAAATCTCAACAGATTAAGTTAATGACAAAATATTAATTTTGCTGACGAGCCAGGACGACACATTCAAAGCACCTGAATTATTTACAACAAATCAGTTATGTAGTAAAGTTGATAAATCTTTTAAGCTCATCTCTCTTCAACTCGTACTTTTCTGTTATATTCAACACCAACTTCAACATCAAAGCAAGCACAGAGTAACATGTGTCCTACTTATATGAATGTATTAAACATGGAAAATTCCCCCTGGCTGCCTTCAAGATTTATGCAGTCAGACATAAGATCTGTTACATGCACTGCATGTGTTTTTAGACTCAGAGAATAGATATTGCAGATGGTGAGTGAGTCTCGTCCGCTGCTTGAAGTTCTAGTGCTTGTGGAGCTGAAAAAGAAAGAAAAAGAAAAACAAATCCAGCAACTGGAGACATGCAAAAATAAAGAGGATGTGCAACGGCTTCCTGTAAAAAAAAAAAAAAAAACATATAGAACCTGCTTAACCAAAGGCTAGCACAATATAAAAATGTTGTTTTTTAAAATCCATTTTACACGTGGAGGTCTAACTGTAGTGGCAGGCCTGTAAGGGGACAGGGTGCCTCAAACATGCCGCTCCATTACAAGAACAAATTGAGAAAAAAAAGTAACAAAGCTGATTTATAACTTCAACAAGAAGAACAGCTGCCCTGCTCGCTGTCAGCTAACCTCATCCTGGACAGATATCCATCCACTTCTTAATTTAGTATGGCCACTGCAGCCACCCTGATACGACTCACGTACTGTTCTGCACGGCCTTTAGCAGACCGCCTGCCCCATGCGTGACCTGAAGAGGAGCCTGATGTAAATCTTAGAGGACTGCTGATGCTACACGGGCATGATCTGATATCCTGCTGCCGTCTCTTGATTGGGCTCTTACTGTAAGGGTGACGGCGAGGCATTGTGGTCTACAGAGGAGAAACTGTGCTCGGTGGGAGACAGAAATCCCTCTGATAAGTGAATGCCTCAAGGTCTGGAAGCAGGCCCACCTTGGGATAGCAGGGGGAACGAATAGCAGCACCCGTATCTGCCCTAGTTTATGCTCCCACCACCACATCTCATCAACAATCTCTCCTCCTGCCTTCTCCTTTCTCCCTCCTCTCTCTCTCCCTCTTCCTCTCCTGCTGCCTGCAGAGCTTAAACTGAAAACAGCTGGTTGGAATACCAGACTGATGAAACCCTGTTAAAGAGTTTTTCTGTGTGTTTTCTTCCCGAACATTTTAATAGAACGAAGCTTAAAAACTTATGGCACAATTATGGGAGAAAACATTTAATTCAGTGAGGTGTACATTGTGGTTTACTGGTATGAATCAAGCACACAGTCACTTTATAGAGCAAATTAAAAAAAAATCTAAAGAGGCACTTTGCATAGGAACTTTGTTCAGAATTTCTAAGACGGTTTTATTCAGGTTAACGTCTTACTTGTGGTAGTTATCCCTGAAAGTGTCTTTGTTTTGTATAAATACAAGTCAGTTGTTCTTCAATGCTAAAGATAGTGTTTCTAAAATGATCAAAATTGCAAAGTTTGACTTTGCTATCAAATGTTTTCTAAACTGAAACGCTTTACATATTCTATTCTCGGCATGTGGTGGACACAACTTTCATTTTCTGTGCAACTAATAAACCATCTAACACAAACATGACAATGATTGAATAGCATTTCCATAAACTGGTAAGACGTATTTGAGACCAGATGGTTTTTTTAAGACAGTAAACGTTTGCTTTGATTACACATTTGTCAAAATGAGGTCAGATTTTAGCTTTAGCCTTTGGGAGCAGGCTAGCTAGCTATAGTATTAGTGTGCTAGGAGTTAGCTGCAACCTGAAGGTTATTTTTACAAAATAACAGACAACCAGAGAGTTACCCAGACCAAGTAAGTTATCTACTGAGAACCTTTTTACACAAACGCTACTTCAAAAGTTCTTAATTTTCCGTTTAACGTTAATGACAAAGCTGAACGTACAATTGAACTACGTTGTTTTGTTCTCTATCATTTGTTTTAAAAGGTCTTAACCTGCTGTCACGTTCTCTTTGTGAAGCGCTTTGGTCACCAACACTGTGGTTGTGTAAAGCGTAACAGATATAAATTGATTTATTATCTCTTGTTTCTACTTTATAATCTATTACAGTTCTACAAACTCAACATGTTACTAAGTTTTTTAGTTTACCTACATTGCAGTGAGACTTATTCTAATGTAAAGACATTCAATTCAAAATAGGTTGTCATTTATAAAATTATTCATCAATTTGTACGTTTTGTGTTAAAGGAGTTTTCAGGGATATTAGCTGCAAATAGAAACCCAGGCTTTTCTGTGAGTGTGGTTACACATCTGATTGAGTCTGACTATTCCAACAATGCCAGGGGCTCTGTCCTCACCATTTGCACCAGGACTCTGGGTTAATACCACAGCACAGACAGGACTATACTGGTATTCACAAAATGCACCATACATGAATCCATCCCCAACCTCTCACAGCGATGAAACCCCCCATGAAAGTTTCTTTTTTATAGATTAGCATCTGAGAGCAAGCTTTAGCTTCTATGAATTAATCCATTGGTGTCTTTAAGTGCAACCAAACCTGCAGTGATTGTTATCCTCTGCAGACTGTAAGTGTTGCGAAGCAGCCAGAACATGCGTGGGCACGACCAGCAGTTTCCTCGATAAACAGCTACAAGTTCTGAGTTCACTGCAACACCCAGATCTTTAACTTTGCAACAGGAGTTTTATTTTGTTGTTGTTGTTGTTGTTAGTCCGCAGAAACGAGGTCAATAACATATCTCAAATCTGTTTCGGGACTTTAAAACTTCAGACTCTGGAGTGAATTCAGGTGCGTTGGAGGTGTTCACCTTCACCCGCCAAGTCTTTGAACTGAAACATAAGTTTGCCCGAGTGTTCGAGGGGAAAAGCAATGCACCAAAGCCAGCAGCAGCCTGGGCCAAACATAGCAAATCCGAAAAAACACATAAATTGATTTTAAAAAAGAAGGGGGGGGGAAGAAAAAAAAAAAAAAACATTTGCACACATATATTCATCTTGGCACATCAAAGGGATTCATTGATGTCACTGAACATGGGGAGTCTGCGGCTAGAGAGGGGAGATGTTGGTTATCCTTTCCTCAAAGGGTGCAGAGATGCTCCTGATGGGCCCAGCGCTCAAGAAGCCAGAGAGCGCTATAAACAGAATTTCTAATGCCAAGCGGGCGAGTGGGTGGGTTAGGTAGGGAGCTAGCAGGCTATGGCGTAGCAGGGAGGAATTGACGCCAGCTAAAGCCTTCCACAGAGACCAGAGAGGGAAGGATGCAGACCAGGACTGACACCATTTCACACAGATCTGTGTAAGCGAGGTTAGGAAGTGAGCATGGGCATCTGCGATGAAAAGGAAATGCAAATGGGAGATGCATGTTCGCGTAACAGCCAAAATGAAAGGCTTTTGCAGGAGAGGCTAAAAGCAGCTTTGGTTTGTGTTCGCACTAATTACATCTGATCTCAATTGCCCACGAGCATATAAAAGTGGTGGAGCTATGTAACTATTTAGACTGTAATCACCTGTTTCTCCTTACTTTCCGAGCCCGAGCATAAAAGATCATTATCGAAATTAATCACTGCAGGCTGAGAGCTCGCAGCATTTCTGCTTCTAATTGAACAGAGCCACCAGACTGCCGTGGATGTGTTTGCCTTTGAAGGAAAACTCCTTTCAAAACTAAAAAACCTAGTCAGGGACGCTAGCTCTGTTGACATAGCGCTTGGTTGAAAAAATATTTGAGATTCAGGAATACAACACAGACGGTTGTCAGAACGTGAGCGGCGCACACTGTCCCCTCTGTTCCAAAATGTCCACACAGCCTCACCTGAACGCACACCACCCCTCCTCCTCCACCTCCTCCCTCATACTCCCGCACTTACAGACAAACATACAGCACGCATGGCTGCATGTTTGCTCATTCTTGAACACACACACATACGCACACACACATGCACAGCAAGGTGAGGGAAATGCCAAGTGAGCCACCTGATGAAAAGACACCTCCACACAACCGGGCCTTGCTTATGCAAGGAGAGGCCCTTTTCTTCGGCTGGACAATGTCTGTGTTGACTTTCCTTTGTCTGCTCGTTTTAAGCACCAAAAGCAGCAGAAAGAATGGAAAGAAGAAGAAGAAGAAAAAAAAGTCATGAGAGGCATGCAATCGCAGCCACTGACAAGTTCAGACTTATACAAGCCTTTCCTATTCATATCCCCAATCTCAAGCAGTTTCCTATTCAACAATCATGCTCGGGAGTTTGAGCGTCCCCACCGCGTTTATTTGACGAAGATATGCTTGAGCGGCGCGCCTCGCTCTTGCCCACTTGCCACCTCTCTCGCACACAAGAGGTATTTCGCTCTCGAGTGGCGGCGCCGACGATGACGACAGCGTGGCCGGAGGAGTTATCGAAAAGTGACGCGGAGGTGGCGAGAGGTGGCGTCCGCAGGGGGGAGGAGGTTAAGGGGGGGTTCACCAATTAAATCTGGCACTAGCCTGTCTACTGCTGGAACAATGAGCTGGATTTATCGAGCTGAGTTTGTAGAAAGAGGGGAGAGGAGAAGAAGAAGGGGGAAAAAAAAAAGTTGCACAGCAGGCAGGAGTCTGGTGGAACATCTCTGCAAACATAAAACCTCCTCCTCAGCTCTTGGTGGATTACAGCGGAATGTCAGCTCTGAGCAGGCTTTAAATCAGTTATGCTTGGCCCTCCGGGGAACTCTGTGCTGATCCCATGTAGGCCTTTCTCTCATTACTCGTGATGGGGTTGCCACATCCAGATTTTTTCATCAAGTTGGGGACTTTAAATCCTTTATCGTGTAGCGCATTCTTGAGTGAAACTACTGCGTGACGAACTCTTGAGCAACAGCTCGAGTTTGTTGTGTTTGCTGCACGCATGGCATACATGTGATGATACCAGAAAACCCGTAAGAGAGGCCGAGGTGCGAGCACATACATGCAGAGTACGTACGAAAACAAATGGAGTCGTTCAATTACGACATTATTTACAAAAAGCTAAAAAAAAAAAAAAAAAAAAAGTATCAGTCCCCACCTTGAATAAAAAAACAGAACTTGGGATTTTGCTGCCTGCTATGAATCATACAGTCTGGTTGACAGACGCAACTTTTAATGCGTCTCACGCAGCACAAGTACAACCGCATACCACCCGAAGCCTATAAAACAAACCTCTCTGTCCCAGCAGGGTTTTCCGAGCCACGCAATACCAAAAAGTGTTTGCCAAGCGCCAGGATTGTTTGCACCCATCTCTCCGGCTAATCTCCGCATTTTTCACAAACAAGAGTGGTGATGCGCCGATAAATTTAAGCGTGGAGCTCAGCAGGTTTAAGTGAGCCACCGGACGGACGTGCCGGAGCAGGCCAACTTGTAAAAATTTCAGCAGCCGGATCGGACTGCGACGAAGACCCGCAGGTCTGAACAGCCCCCGGCACCCCGGAATGCGAGTCTAAAAAGGTTCCAACATGAGCCTCTCATCAATCACACTCACTGCATTGCATTCACACTAAGCCATGAGGGCAGGGCAATATGGAGACCTCAAGACGACCGCTAAGTATGCCAGCCATTGTCTGCCTGCTTGTTTTCTGCCACAGCGATGATTGACACAGTCAGCGCATTCTGTCCCATTGACCTCATTTTCTTTCTCTTTTTTAAATATGGAGGATTATACGTCTAGAAAAGACTCTAATTATTCACTGCGTTGCCCGGAGCTACAAAGATGGCCGTTTTAATTTAAACTTTGCTTTAGCCAACGCAAACACTAGGAAGTGAGAGGCTTACGCACAAAAAAAAAAACAGAGACAGACTGAGGTAAGGATAGATTAGTAACATTTCTCCATCAGTTTGATGTTTCTCCCTGCTTTAGACCCAAACACTGTAATCAAACAGGGTTTCCTTAGAAACAATCCACAAAAAGAGCAAAATATTGTCATGATGCTCATTTTGCCCCTTCCTTATTTCACAGTTATGTCGTTTTGGTCATTTTTATAACCGGCTGTCTTACTGTGGGGCCAAGAAATGATTTATCACTTTTCTACGCTGTATTTATAGTGTATGACAAGAAAATGTGGTTATGTGCCTCTTCTGCATACAGTATTTCTGGAAGTTTGTTGAATGCAACTATTGTTGAGAAGTTTGTGCACTTTCATGAATTATATGATTTTCAAATAAAAAAAATAAAAAAAACCCAAATAAGTTAACTTTAGAACATAATTAAAAAGTAATATGTGATGTAAACAAAGACCGAAGAATCCGGTTTCAGACGCCAAACTTACAACAAATGCAACAGAGTAATCCCTTCTTTGCTTTTCTCAGTTAATCACAACATTGATGCAGCATGAAAGACCATGGAAGACACAAGGAGGTATTTTGGAAAACCGAGCATATTAAGATACATCCTAAGGCCTAAAATTCATCATGTTTATTGGAAAAGTTGGTTCCGCATTGTCGAATGACTGCCTTGACCTTGTAAATTTGTCAAATAACACCAGATTTTCCAATGCTAACTTACAAAAAAAAAGAGTAAGAAATTAATGCCTTACTGCATTTCTATCTAAATAATTATACACCATAAAAAAGAAGTCACAGACGGGCCAATAAATGATTAAAAGTACAAAATTTTGTTGTATCTTAATGCAGAATAAGACGTATCACAGAATACATTGCATACGTGAGACTTTCTAAGGCTTGAAATCGTTACTTTTGGATGTGAGACTCGGGGGTCCGGCTGTCTGCTTGGCTTTGTTGATTCGTCAAAGCGGAAAGTAACACCCGACTTTCTCAAACATAAATAAATGCATGAACTGCATTTCTCAGCAAATAAACAAAAACATGTCATATTCACAACGTGAGGCTTCTTATGACGCTTTAACACACTGCAGAGGACCTTGTAAACAATATCCACCAGCAAGAGCAGCTGGTTTTTTGGCTTGATCAGAGGTCATAGTGTGTCAGATTCCACAGCAAATCTCCAGTCAAGAAATCAATAGAAACAGATGCTGGTAGGTGTCCACCCTTCACCATTTCATAGTTTCAGTCTTTTTGAACACGACTAGAGGATACGCTCGCCAGGGAGATTTTATATCAATCATGTGTAAATTCGTACTTTGACAACCATTCGTTCCTTCTTTTTTTTTTTTTTGTATTCTATGCAGTCGACTTTAGGGAAGCCAGGCTACATGTCTCCAATAAATATTAGCTTCCAGCACAAGATGGTTTATAGTTACTTTAATTTGACCAGGAGTTCCCAAGCTGTTTTAAATCATAAATCGTCTCGTCCAAAAAGGAATCAGCCCCAAAATAAATGGAAATAAGGTGAGAAGTAAAGCTTTCAGAAAATAACACACAACAGATTTAGACTAAGAGTAAGATTTGAGCACTTATCTCTATAATTTATGATAACCACAGATCAAACCACAGCCATCATCACCATATTAAAGCCTGTAACACTGCAGCTGCAAAAAAAAAAAAAAGAGAAAAACCTGCTTGGCTGCAATATTTGGAAGCCTTTTATAATTCAGATGACGTGTATTGATGTTCTGTCTGAAAAAAAAAAAAAATATATATATATATATATATATATATATAAATATATATATATATATATATATATATATATATATCCACA
>NW_015114093.1:61929-77502 GCF_001443285.1 Poecilia latipinna | reverse complement strand
TCAAATGACGTGTTTTTGTTTTTTTTTTGAAAAAAAAAAAAAAAAATATATACATATATATATATATATATATATACATATATATATATATATATATATATATATATCTACCCACTTGGATGGATTTTAGCTGCTCTACAGATGTGATCCAGAGTTTAATGACCAAAAGGCTGAACTTCTCAAAAAAAAAAAAAAAAAAAAAAAGTGGTGGGAACAAAGTAGAAGGGGAGAAAAAAAAATATTGTTTAGCTCTTAATCGTAGCTCACGCCTACCTATTTGCTGGTATTCCTCTAAAACTCCAAAACCAACAAAACAAGAGACAACTACGCATCACATGGTCCGAGCAGAGGCAGCCATTTAGTTAATGAGCCCCAATGGAGACCTCCAATGAAGCCATCAAGGCCGCTCAGAATAACAATGGTCAACTAACGCCTTTCTAATTGAATGGAAGGTGAGGGGAGGCGATGTGAGTGGGCCTGAAACAGTGAAAAGGGAGACAGAGGGGTGGGGATGGGGACGGCGGGGTGTCTCTTCAGTCAGATGCCTGCCAGGCTTTAACGAAAGTACTCGTTTCTTTTTTTTTTTTGGGGAGGGGATGTGACAAGGTTGGTGGAGGAATGGGGAGGGATTGGGATGTGTGTGTGTCCCCCACACACATCCCAGGGGGGGTAGTCGGACCAGCTCAGAGGAACACAGGGATTATCCCAAGGAAGTTTGCACAGCTCCAAGTTAGAATTTGTCTCATAAACCCCAAATGTTTGGAGGCAGCATTCCTACCAAACTTGCTGCACGTCCAGTCACTTAAAAAAAAAAAAAAAACACATCAAAAACAAATGCGGCAGACAAACCAATGCAATAATCAGTTTAAAACCTCTGCAAACAAACAGCGCAACACCATCGTACAACAAGTGAACGCAGCCCAGCAAAACCCTGCGTCAACAACACTCTGCTCGAGACCGTCGGCCCTGTCTGGACACCGAAAGTCTTCTTGCACCGGACTGCAAGGTTTTATGCTGCTGCCACTGCAGGACACAGGCACAAGAACAACTGCTTTACTTCTGCACAGAGGGCTTTCCTGACTCGTCAACGATTTCTGCAATTAGAAATCGAAAGGAGACCATCTCTGTTCTGAAATGTAGGGAAAAATAAAAACTTAAATATTAAGGCAAGGCCGTTGGGGGAAGGAATAAGTGTTTTTTGGATGTTTTTTTGTTTTTTCAAATAAAAAAATGTATAAATAAATCTGAGTTCTATACACAACAAGAAGTTCAAATGCAAGGCTGTGCAAAGAGTGGGTGGCAGGGAGAAATTTATACCCCCTAAAAGAACAAAGAGGTAGTTAGTACTGCTCCTTGAGAGGCCACTTGGAGGGAATATGGCGGTCTGGCAGTGCACAAGGAACTTTCACGCACGGCCAAAGTTGTTTTTCCTCTTTTTTTTCTCTCTCTCTCTCTGTCTCTCTTTTCTTTTTTGTAGAGAATGACAGAATTGAGAGAATGCATGAGCACAGAGAGCAGAATATCCCATGAGGAGAAACTTACCGTTCTTGCACTGGGAGACAGCGAACCATTGGATAGGTATGGATTGGTGAGGTCAGGAAACATAAGAAACTGGTAGCCCGGATAGTGAGGGCTCTTAAAAAAGCCACCATCTTGCTGTCTTCTTAGTGCTGCAGAGGAGAAGGGAAAACTTAAGGGTTTGCTGAGGCAAAAGCGACTCGTTTTCTCACTTTTTACCCCACCATAACTTAAAAAAATAAATAAATACAGGGAATCGCGAATGTTTTTATTTTTATTATTTTTTTTTACCTTCACCGAAGTAATCTCTTGTTTTCTCATAACTTTCTGAGTCGGGTCTGGTTTGGGGGCGCCTCTCTGCCTGCTGCAGAAAGGGAGGACATGCATGCATATGGATTAAAACTCCCCCCTTTCCAGCTGGCAAGCCACTTTCTTTTCAATTTTGCAAACGTTTTTTTTATTATTTTTGTTTGTTTGTTTGTTTGTTTTACCTCCGAGTCTGACGAGCTGCTGTTGTTTTCCGACTCGTTCACTAAGGAGGACTTCACGTCATCCAGGTCCCTCTCCGCGGAGACGTTTTCGGAGATCTTCTCCTCCTGCTCCCCTTCGTCTTTAAACGAGATCATTTCATCGTTGGCCCCCAGATCGTCTCCGCCGCCTCCGTTCAGCTGCGGCATTTTGGCACCCGGGTGGAAAGGATCGAAAAGGAAGGAAGGAGAAAAACACACACACACACTCACTCACTCACAAAAAGCTGTTTTTTTTCTTTTCTCAGCGTACAGTCCAAAACGTGCCACTGGTTGGAGTGAACTAACTACAATAGTTCATGTTTCACAACTCCCATTTCATCCTCTGAACTTGGTTCCGTGATCCATGACCAGGCTTGTGATGATAATCCACAGTTAAAAAGAGAAGAAGAAAAAAATAAAGTTGGGAAAAAAAATATCGATAAATGTTTGGCTTCTGCGGCCGGATGCGCAGCAACTTGGCAAAGTTTCGCCTCTTTCGCAGCTTGCGGACAAACTTGTGGTCCCTGTACGTGTTTTTTTTTTTAGCTCTTGTGCTCCTGAGGAATAGGAATAATGCTCTCCTCCTTACAGAGCTAGCATTAACTACAACCGAAGAGAAAGCAGCACGTCCGACTTTGTCTCCTTAATATCCATGCGTGAGAAACAATGGCTCAAGTGAAAAAAAAAACAGCAGGAAAAAAAAAAAAGAAAACTCGCGTCGCAGAGCTGCTTTCCTTCCCTTTATTGAACAGTGTTGCGCTGTGTTCCCCCTCCACGACCAAAAATATATATATTAAAAAAACACACACACACACACACACACGCGCGCAAAGTTCAGAACTACGGGGGTGGGGGAGGAGGGGAGGGGGAGAAAAAGGAGAACTCAAAAAGAAGTGGGAGTGGGGAAAAGAAAAACTGCTCAACTGTTCGCCCCTTCCCTCCACATTGCTGCCGGAGAGTGCGCTCCGAAAAACTACTTGGGTTGTTCCGAGTGGAAGGAAAGCAGCAGCCCCGTCCGTAGAGGAGGAGTTTAGAGCGCTGAAAACCGACACTTCATTCAGCAGCATGCAGATCAGCTATTCTTAACCCTCAACCCACCTCCTACCTCCACCCCCTCCCGCCCCCTAACACACACACACACACACACACACACACTTGCAAGCGCAGTGGCTACAACTACATAATAATAATAATGATGACAATAATAATAATGCTGATTTGGTACTTCCTCTTATTATTCATTAACAGGGCGGATCACGATTTTAAAGGGGCCCTAAGAAGAATTTCATTAAAGAGATATCTCATATTTATTGAAGTAGTAAGTGATTTACTAGTACCTGTAGGAAAATCATGTCAAAAGTTGGAACAAGATATATAAATAAGCAAACTGTGAATTTGCAGAAAAGCAAGTACACTCAGCTTCATGGAAGGCTAGCAGTTAGTCAGACTGGAGGCAACGTTTTAGCAGATTTTAGCTATTTAAAATCACAACATTTTCAGGAGAGACTGTTTTCAAGCTGGTTTGTTTTCAAATGAACAACTTCAATGTTAAGCTAACTTTCTGCTGACAGCTGCATCGATGCCCTCTGAAATTAAAAACCTTCAGCCACGTATGCACACATTCATACATGCAGGCAGCTTAGAATAAGCCATGATGCTAATAATGAATCGAGTACTTGTGTTTTTGGAATATTCACGTAGACAACCAATGCCCAATTATCTGAGAAGGATGATGTTAAAGCCCCACCTCTGACTAATCCTCCCACCCACAATGAAAGAAACCAGAAGGGCTGCACTGCATTAGAAAGTCTTAATACTGGTAAATATTGCGGTGACGTTATAAGTCACGATTTATGCCTTATTTTCTTCATCCCTCTCTTTCTCATCAGTTCTTCCCACAGTATGTATGTGTATTTTGCCTCCGTCTTTGATTTTGATGAATTACTGTAACATTTTGAGTCTTTTTTTTTTTTTTTTTTTGCGATTATTGAGAAATTTCCTGAAAACATGCCATTTTGTTGGGAACCCATGTGATTAGGGCACCTAAACTGTCTCCAGCCCAGGGTTTAACATCCCCCTAGATCCAGCAGTGTGGAGTAAATATGTTTAATTGTAGGAGGCTATTATTTGTGCAAAGGCCTCAAATGTTCCTGTGATTTTTCACCTCACGTTATTGTTTAAATATTTTTTGTATATTGATTTAAATGTTTAGAATAGAATATTTGTTTGATTTTATAAACTGTAGCGTTGGAATATTGCACATTTAATACTCTAGATTCACAGATTGTCATAAAATGTGTTTTTGCGTAAGCTCTGCATTATTCATGTTGCATTGTTTATTAGATTTTTAGCAGTAAATAGTGTTTTGCAACCCTATTACATATGGACTGATGCTGTGATAACCATAAGGAACGTCCTGTGCACACAGACTCCCTCTTGTCAGCCCTTTTCAAAATGTTAAATTTTAAAGTCTTATGCTCTATTAAATGTCATCCAGTTAAACGAAGGTTCAACAGTGACTGCTATCTAACAACGTTAGCCGCTTTAGCTTGTTGACAAAGGATTTGTTATTGGATTTAAGTGAAGATCACACAAGTCACTTAAAGGAATCAAAATGATTTATTTATATCGTTTTTACTTACAACCTCTGCTCAACAGTGCTACACTCCAACTTTATTGGTTAAACTCAGCTAGACGCAGTTTGTTTAATCAGCGCTGGCCCAGGTTTTTAGTGATAAAACTCTAAATTACACACTGCTGTGTAAATTGCATGTCTGTGTTGTATGGGGAAAGACACTGTGCCCTAATACCTGGGTTAAGCCCTTCCCATTATGGCCCAGAGATAAAACAGGGAAGGAAATAAAGAGACTGCAAATGTTGTGAGGGAGAAGATGTCTGACTCTGATCCAGTTTGGACGAGCCTTTTATTGGGTCCAAAGCAGAATCTGAATTGGGCCCCAGAGCTATAAACTGATTAACACACCCTTTTTTAAACTATTATATTTTTCTTCTGTACATTTACGACTTGTACTTTGTCGATTCTTTAATATCTTTAAAAAAAAATAAACTTTGAAGAATTCAAAAGCCTTTTCATGTTATTTGTGAAAAGGCATGCACTGTATGAAATTCTTATGGTTTTAATAACCTTCAGTAAAACACTTTTTGTTTGTTTGTGCCATGGTATTTACACAAAAATGTAAACAGCAAAATTTAATATCTTTTGTTTGAACAGTATTCTTTATTAATGATATAGTTATAGACATAGTAATGTTACAGGGAGTGTAACATTTATTTATTATTTTAATTTTCATGCACTGAACAAAAAAAAAAAAGCAAAAATGGAATAACTGGCAGCTAGGTTTCAAGCAGTTGTGCAAAAATATTTCTTTTATCCATTCTCTGCTAACACAAGCTGTCATTAGCTGTGAAATAACTCAGCCAGCACTTGGAGGAAAAACAGCACTGCATAAAAAAACACTCCAGTCATTTCATTAAAAGTACTTTATACCTCAGAAATAGTAGAATGGAAAGTTCTCGCAACTTCTGCCGTATTTACCCACCAATGCCTGTTCATAAACCTTGGAAGCAAATTTATTAGTAGTCTGTCAGGATGTTTTTGGCTGCCCCCTGCTGGCCTGGAGGCCCTAAGCAGCAGCCGGGGTTTCTCATGCCTCAGGCCGGCTGCGCCCTGATCCTCCTGTCCGTCTCTCGTAGACAGACGTTGACGTTTGAGGAACAGGAATGTGGGCTTGGTGTTGCAAGCACTCTTGGAAGGACAGGGGGAAGTAGTAGTTACAACACTTTTTTTCCTCTCTCTCTCTCTTTGTTTTGTTTCTGTGGTGTAACCTGCACATAAATCTTAATCATAACAATGGGTCAGAGATGTACTTTAACGCTCTAAAAAAAGGAATTATGTGCAATCCCAAAGCGCTGCAACTTTTCCCAAGGTTTACCACAAGCAAGTTAGCAGTTTTATGATTATTCTTAGAATATTGCCTCATTACGCCCTCACCTATTTCAGCCCAACGCCAGTGGACCTGGGACTTTTCTTTATTGCTGATGCCATCTGACAGGCTGCTCTTGTTTAAGAAACGAAGGCACTGATGTTGTTGACTGCGTGTCAGCAAGCAGAAGGTTGACTGACAATTCAGCAGCGTCTCCACGGGCCTCATTAGATCCCCAGATTCCTTCTGGGTGTTTGTGTGTTTTTGTGTGTGTGTGTGTGTGTGTGTGTGTGTGTGTGTGTGTGTGATGCTCTGTGTGTCTATTTGTATTCAGTTAAAAGCAACATATAGTGTGCAGCTTCTATAAATTTTAGTAATGGGTGGTTATCTTGTGCACAGAAATACACATTGTTGCGCGCAGGTGAATACTTGGCCTGGGGGCAACACATCAGTGTCTTTTTAGGGGGTCCGCAGTATGCATGGACCATAACAAGCGCATTATTCAAATGTTTTCATCACCCGCTTCTATAGTGCAACCCCTTCGACTGAAGCTCACCCACAGCCTTATGTTCATATGTTCCAGAATGTAAGAAAATGCATATATGTTTTTTTCTTTTTTCTTTAAAGTACATCACGTGTCAGAAATGAAATTCACTACTCATGTCCCTGCAGGTGTAATTACATTTATTCCGTGCTCATGCACCGTGCTCTCATAAATGATTGACAAAATCAAAATCAAGCATTGAAACGAGTCGACACAGAAAAATAAGAACATGTTGCAGTAGCTGCTCAACAGGAATATATCTGCAATAATGACACCTCTCTGTCTCTCTCTCCCTCTCTCTCTCTCTCTCACACACACACACACACACACACACACACACACACACACACACATGCACACACATTCAAGCACCGAGCTACTAAGCTCCACTGCTGTAAGGAGACTGTTGTTCTCTGTCAACTGTAACAGTACAGTGAGAAATAATCCAGGTTGTCTGTAATGTTTTATTCCTGTGAAAGAACATCTCACCACATGAACTCGCTGCTTTTGTTCAAATGATACGTTCAAACATATCAAACGTGTCATTTCTAAGACTGGGACGTCTTAGAAGTAAGTCCACATTTCCCATGTTGCATATTCTCAAAATACATTTTTAGTTCTATCTGAAATTTGTACTTTTGCTCAGATTCACAATGTGCACATTTCCTCTTCTCAAAGTGACTTTCTGTACTGAAAAAGTCATAAAGTCTTTGATTTAGACCATAAATTCAGCGGGAAAGTAATTTGTTTTCATTTGCAGTTCTGTGAAAAAGTGTTGCCACTTACATATTTTTATCCTGCTTTTGCTTTGTTGTCAGACTTAACTGTCTCAGATGTTTAAATTAGCTTTAATATTGGATCAAAATAAGCAGATTAAAAATAAGGAGCAGTTTTCAAATTGTGGTTTCATTCATTAAGGTGAAACAAGCTGTTCAAACCAACCCTATGCGAAAGACTAATCCCCCCTAAACCTAGCAAGTACAACAGACATCAAGGGATGAAATATTTTAAATCAGCCAAGTCAGAAGGATTTAGGTATTAATATCACTGGATCCAGACTTTGACTAGGCCACTCCAAAACTTTATTTTGTTTTGCCTTTTGAGTTATTCAGAGGTGGACATGCTGTGCTTTAGATGTTTGTCCTGCTGCAGAACCAAAGTGTGATTGGACTGAAGGCTCTGTGTAGATCAGCAGGTGGCTGGACTTTCTCCTATAGGATTTCCTGCAAGATATCAAAATTCCTGATCCCATCAGTTATGGTGAGTTATCCTGGTACTGAGGAAGCAAAAGTAGCCCCAAACCCTGATACTTCCATTTCTATGTTTGACTCTCAGTTTGATGGCGAGTTGCTTAAATGCTTTCCTCGTTTTAAATTAGAACAGGACAAACACCTTCCAAAAAAGTTCCACTTTTCTCTCTATAGAACATTTTGTCATCAAGTTTTCTTTTTGTAGATACTAGACTGAGCTTTGTGGTCTTTGGTCAGTAGTGGTTTTGGCCTTCAGCTCTCCCACAGAGGCCATTTTTTCCAGGCTCCTTTGTTTGCTTTATCCAGTACGTTGATCTTAACTTCAGCAAGAGAGCTTCGGACGTTGTTCTTGTGTTGCAACCTCCTGGTTGATTGGTCGATGTGCTCCTGGGGTCATTTTGGTGGACCGGTCATTTTTAGTAACACAAATGCATGTCATCTCCAATTGTGTAATATAAACTCTTGGTTTACTGACATCCCAAAGTCTTAGAAATGTATTTGGAGCAATTGCCAGACTGGTCAGATGTCAGTGACTTTGTTTTTCTACTGTGTTTGAAAAGTTCAAATTTGTTTTTGGTGCTACATTACAATATTTTAATGATCTGAAACACTCAAGTGTGGACAAGAGCAAAAAACAGAAGGAATTTGTGTGCAGACCTTTTGTTTACGTTGGGAATACACTCAGCCAGTCTTCTAGAGTACATAGTTGATCTGTGTTAGCATAAAGCCCCTCACACTGATTTGCTCATCAAATCAGCCAAATCTGGCCTCTTCCCCAAAACTAACACAGTTTGGGGGAGGGGGGGGTTATTTGACAAAATACCTTCCTTACTATTCTTTTCATATCTGCCTCCACATCCCAACAATCCGCTGTAAGACAGCCATGTTAGGAGGGAGGCAGCATGTAACAGTGAGCTGACGAGGGGTCAGGAGGGAGATGCGAACAGCCACAATCTTAGCCTGGGGGCAGATCGACTGGTGGCCAGAAAATTTATTCAGAGGGTGCTGTCCCTGCATCTGCCTTACTTTGAAGTTGCTCTCACAACTCTGGCATGTCGTACGTGACTGTGTGTGGATTTTTTTTTTTCTCACTTAAAAAAAAGAAAGTGTGAAAAAAGCAGAGATGGAGCCGTGTTTGTGCCAGCACACATGTATGTGTTTTTTTTTTTGTTTGTTCTTTTTCTATGTGAAATGTGTTCTTATCACAGACTGCTTGTATGTAAGTGTGTGTGTGTGTGTGTGTGTGTGTGTGTGCGTGTGTGTGTGCCACTGTTTGGTAGATGCTAAGAGTGTAAGACAGAATGTGGCAGAGAGAGAAGGAGAGAGAGAGAGAGAGAGAGAGAGAGAGAGAGAGAGAGAGAGAGAGAGAGGCCATGTGCCAATCCATGTGCGCCTTTGAGAATTCAAGGTCATCCTTTCATGTTTTGCCAACAGTCGGTCAATCAGTTTCCAATCAAAGTGGTGCTTAATTCAGCACTAATTCCCATCTTCTCCCCTCGCTGTTTCAGTGGGGTTGAAGAGATTCCCCCGTCTTCCCTCAGATCTGTGGCGGTCTGTCCAGCTTGTTCTGCCTGGCCAAACCCGGCCCGTCAAATTGCCTAATAGCACACAAGAAACGTCCTGGTGTTGGACTTAAATTTCTGCTCAAGATATTTAGATCTCACTTCAAGCAAGTCGAGGTCATGTTCTTTTATTTAACCAGCAGGCGAAGTTAAAGATGCAATTCAACAGAATATGTTTTCTTTCACCAATGAACACTGATAATACAAAAACAGATTGATTAGGAAGTATCCACTGCCATTTATAGGATTTGACACAATTCAAAGTAAAAAAAATAAAATAAACCTGTTCTCCTTGTAATGGTTTGATGACATTACAAGAGGCAGATTATAGGTTTGTTTGCTTATTAATAATTTCTGGCTAAAATAAAAGGTAATGCAGCAGCTGTGGAAGCAATATTGAGACTTGAAATCATCTTAATGAAAAACATCAATTTCCAAATTTCTCCCTAATTCACATGATTTAAATCAAAATTTAAGGGAGTTTTTTTCCTCCCTACCTCTCTCTCTCTCTCTCTCTCTCTGTTTCTATCATATTTATAACCTAGCAAAAAATATAAGGGTACAAAATGGTTTGTTTACTAGAAAAAACATCCGGGTGTGAAAAGGCAGTTCACACCGGCTGAAGGGGCAAACTGACCTGAAGTCCTTTCCTGAGGACATAAATGTGTTTATTTCCATGTATTGTCCACCATGTTGTCATTCATGTCCCCCCAAATTCTTTAGTTTGTTTGATTGTGAACATTGTGAACAGTTCAAGTAATCCTAGGTTACTTCACAAGTTAAATATAGTAACCTCTCCTTTTTATTTAAATTAATTAAGAAAGTAAATTCAACATCGAGGGGGAATTATTCAGGCAGAACACCACCGGTCAACGGTTTATTTATCCAAGACAGGGTTTGTGCCGCAGGTATCTGCCACCGTTTCATATCCACTGCAGCAGCAGCAGCAACGGATTTGTAGCACATAAAACTTTAAATTTGTTTATTCAGTCGAAGGGCAGCAGCCATTTTCTGAACTTACACAACGCCTTTTGCATCAACACCACACCATATTAGCTCACCTCCTCAGTCATCACACTAAGTCTTGGTGGGAGTGCCTCATGCAATCATGGATCTCACAAAAATAACCTCATATCCGTTTTAATCCACTGAAAGGTCCCCTTTCCAGGCTGGTATGGGCGTATATGGCATTTTAGGCTGCACGAGGATATGATTAGATGACAGTTTTTACTGCCTAAAGGGTGTAGCTGAAACACTAAACTGTGCAGGGAAGGGAAAATAAAAGGCCGTGATGCAAAGTTTTATCCTTGCCCTTCTCCTCGGCGGTGGTGTTTTGTTTCATTTGCAGTGTCTCTCTCCAAGTTTCACCAGAAAAGAAACGCGCTCGACAAAAGAAAAGAAAAAAAACAAAACAAAACAAAAACTATGGAACATTTCTGAATGATCACATTATGGGATTATGACATTGCTGAGTCTCCTTTTGGAAAGATGACGAAGTAATGAGTGAATGATGATAATGAGGCTTCATAAAAGCAATAGCAATCAATACTCTTCATAGGACGGGTGCAACAGCGTCATAACAAGAAAGAGAAGAAAGAGAAAGAAAAAAACACATTAAGCCCAAGTTCTCTAGTGGGGATTTACATGGCTCCTAAGAAGTGCTCACTCACACCTCTTGTCTGAAATACACGTTCGTGTTTCTCTGTGTTGTGGAGGATGCTTTTAAGCAGCATTATTTCCGAGAACTTCAAAGCCTGCCAAAAGCTCTCTCCTTTTGGAGTGTGCAGCAGCTTGAAAATGTACTTATATTTTCCAAATGGACAGGAAGAGGCCCTCACTGGTATTGAGGTGATGCTAATGCAGAGTGGCGCTGGTTTTTTTTTTTTTTTTTTTTCACAGGGTTTTTTTTTTTTTTTTTTTTTGAGAGAGCAACTAAGTTTACAGCTCAGAAATACAGCCTGCGTTAAAAAGTAATAGTCTTTTACAGCCTCAATTTTATTTTCTCTTTAAATTCCCATCATTTTAAACACTGGAAGGGAAATGCAATTTTCATTTTCCTGTGTCCGTATGGAAATCTGGCTTTTATAGTTAAAGGGGAAAAAAACAATCGGAGCCAACAATGCCAACAGGTCCTCGCGGACACTGTTTACTGTGTTCAGCCAAACAATGTAAACTAGCGCAATTATCCAGGAGACCTGAGTCAGACTCTTTCCACACGCTGCATCCAGGTTTTCCAGTATTCCCTGGATTTTATTGATCCAGCTTTTGCCCCAGCGAGGTCCGAATTTTCAGCTGTCTGTGTTTTCTCAGCTGAAGAAGAACATAGTTCCTCCTCAGAGGACTAGAGATTAATTCCTGCAATATAAACCCTTCCCAAGTCAGAGGGTGTTGAAATGTTTTTCTCTCTCTCTCTCTCTCTCAATTTTTTTTTTTATTTTTTTATACGTCCGGCGTTTACTTTATGAGTGTTATGTAAATGAAATAGTTTGCATTTATGTGCGAGCCATACGTTTTGGAGAGGCATGCATGGCAGCAGACAGCTGGAAGTAACTTGAGCCCATCGGTCACTTATCAGCACTGGCATCCATGCCATTTCCCATAGCCATCTTCAAGCCCGAAGAATCCAGCCTTTGTGTTCGTCTCTGTGGGCCCTGTGTTAACTCAGCAGCCCCGCGCTGATTGTTGCAGAGATATTAAAGAAAATGGTTGATTTGTCTTTGTCCATTTAAACCCCATCTTGTGACATCCAAGCTTTGTGGGGGTATGAGTGTGTTTGTGTGTGTACGCTGGTTGAAGATGGAGGGGTGGGGGTGGGGGGGGGGTTCTAGTTGATGCAGATATGAGCTGGGGGGCGGGGGGTGGGGGGGAGAAGAGCGGGGGGCAGCTGCACCTGCCCTGTATGTCAACATCGCGGCGGCCCGGAGGAGACACTCAAGAAGAGAGGTGGCTTTAACGCAGCTGACCTCGCTGGAGCTGTTTAATTTTTCAATGTAACAATGGCAAATCTGCAGGATCCCTGTAGGACCGGAGGCCCGCGCTGTGTGGCCTTGAGATTATCTACGGGCTGAGCCCTCCTCGTTCGAGCTTATTGAACTTCCTCACATCCCCTTGTTTTCGTGGCTCTGAACTTTCCAGGACGCTTTCTGAAAGTCTGTTTTACGCATAGAGACAGGATCCCCCAAGGGGCTGTTAGGAGGTTACAGGGGGGTGGTGAGGGGGTCAGGGAGAAACTGTCAGTCTATTTCCTTTCTCCGGCCTTGGGAAACTGCACCACAAGTCTTTTTTGCATATTTTTAGTGTTCTTGCTGGTTTTTGTCTTTTGAGTATCCACAGGAGGAGACGAACCTATTCCCAGTCCGCAAGAGCAGCTTAGTTTTTCTCATGGATAGCTTATTATTAGTGTTGACGTTTTAAAACGCCTTCTTTACAACCTATAGACGATGGCGTCCAGGAAGGAATGCACAGAGCCTGGAAAGCTTCATATATCTGCGCTGGACTCATGACATTGATTGCTATTGGCTGGGTCGGTATATTACTTTGCCTTGCATAAGTATTCATCTCACTTAAATTTGTCATGTTTTTATAGATTACAAACTTAAACTCCAAATGTAATTTTTTTTTCTCTTTTTTAACAGAAAAATCTGAAAAGTGTGGAGTGCATTTTTCTTCGAGCACCTAACTTCAACCCTTCAACTGTCACCCTCAGGATGCCTACATGTAAGTCAATGGGTTCTTGAAGAGTCATCATGACAGGCAAGGGGTTTGATGCCCCTAAATAAAATACAGTCCAACCACTTTCCTTCAGAAGTGATGTAATTACTACATCTCTGCCTAATTTAATCCAATCATTTAAAAACTCATCACTAACCTTGCTTTTCTATCTTCTATTCCCTGCTTTATTCTGTATTTGATTTTTATTGTTTCCTCTTTTTTTGTGTGTGAAACTGTGACGCATGTTAGTCTGCTTTTGTTGTTTGTAAATGCGCAGTGCGCTGTAATTAACTTAGAAATTGACAGAACATTGGTGAATAAAAAAAACATTGCAAATGTTAGACGATTCTACAAAGAATCGTCTAGAATTGGGGCGGAGTCTTACTTGTTCATTCACTGCAGGTTCGAGCTTTCCATTAAATATTACCAGCTAATTCACTGAGAGGTTTGCAATAATCCGGGACTGAAGGTATCGAAAACGCCACTTTCGAGCCTTTTCAGCGTAGCTCACTCGTTCACAATGAGTCAAAATGGCGTAAGAGCGGTTGTGTCATTCAAACAAAGCGCACAGTCCGGCTTGTTTTCTCTGTCAGAGTTTGCTGCAAGGTCACGGCAGGTGTCGAGAGATCACATTAAGCTGAGCGAGACAGCCATCATAAACCTGCTGGGCGGTCACGCTCGTTTACATTCAGACGGCATTTGCTGAGAATCAGCCAAGCAGCCCAGATAATGTTGCTCTCAGACACGTCTTACCTGCCGCGCCGCATTTCTTCCCGGTGTCACCTCCGAGCACATCGACTCCTCTCCCCTCCTGCGGTGCGAGTTGGCTGCCACTCATGTGTTACTATTAAAATAGCTCCAGTGTGTTGCTTGAATCATCTCAGTTTAGGTAAACAGTGATAAATGTTGATCTGGGGAGTTTACTTCATCTGCAAACTTTGCTCTCGTGTCCAAGGAGTCTGCTTTGTAACTCAGCCTGTGGATATAACACGGCGGGTGCTGATGCATTGTGTCAGATGAGGAGGGAGAACTTTATTTTGACAAAAAACAACGGGCCCCTTTTTTTTTTTTTTTTTTTTTTTTGGAGTTGCTACACTTAGAGCACCTTATAAGCATGTGACACTAATCCTTACTTTTGTTGCTCCTTTCTAATTTCACAATACAATTATTGCTAAGTGAACGGGAAAGTGCATGCCAACAAAAATACGTCCTCGCTGTTTTGATTTGGCCCACCTCTCTGCAGCTGCTCTGAGCGCCGTGGAAAACAAACAGTGCAATGCAGCTGGGCTCCTCCAGAAAGCGAATGGGGAATTTTAATCCCGTTTTTCTCTCTCTCTCTCTCTCTCTCTCTTTCTCTCTCTCTGTCTCTCCTTTAGCACCAGTCAGATTTATTTGGTCATTAAGAAAGGAAAAGCACCCCGCCATCTGAGAGGGATTGGGAAGTGAGAGTGCGAATTATGCCAGAACCCCTGTTGCATACTTAGGAACACAACAGGCCAGGAAATGAATCCCCGATAGGTCAAAGTGCTCAAAACACAGAGGAGGCCAATTAGCTGGGACGGTCACACACTACCGAGATACCTGCGCAGCTCGGATCCGTCTGTCACACTTTAATGCCGAGCACTTAGAACTTGCTAATAGCGCTGCAGTGCAGGCATTAAACAGTGATCAAATTCACAGTAACACTTTTATTGCCTTGAGGCGCATAAGCATTTGCAGCCATGGGCCAACTTACGCATGTCTTTCATCCAGTCCCGCAGCGTGCTCTGAAAACAAACTATCCAGAGATCCTCAAACCATTTCCAGCTGTCACATCCCTGCGCCGGCCTAACTCCTAACCCGATCTGACAGGGCAAGGCAAGGTGAGGGTCGGGCCTCGAGGAAGATTCATAACATGTAACCTAAACTTGAAGCATTATTTTCATAATTGCCTGTGGTTGAAAAATGAAGATCCCAGTGTGCTGCGTCTTTTGTCTCTCTTGTTACCTTTAACACTTTCTCATCTTACAATGGACTCTATATAGGTCTTTATTCCAGCAATAATAGGGCTATGAATACTGCAATGCTACAATTCCATGAAGACGGACTACTACGACTACTAATTGTCCTTGAACTATCCACTCAAGTACTTTAGAGTATTTCTGTTGCACACTTGCAACTTCTTTTGGTGTAAACCCGGAACAGTATCTGTGCATCGTTGGTTCTCCCTAGTAAAGGAACATAAAGTGGCAGAGCCGTTTTACTGTTTTGCTCATTTAACCCCCGGAAAGAGCTTTTGAGTCAGGCGAGGCAGGATATTTAGTGACACAGTCCGCCTGGCAAACAGGCCCCAGTTGGCGATGGGTCGAGATAATGCATATCAGTGACATTAGCGTATTATCTGCTGCAAACCTGTTTTATTTCAGTGCTTGCTTACACACTTAGGTAATAAAACTACTTGTGTGTTTTTTTTTGTTTGTTTTTTTTTTTTTTTTTTTTTTTTTTGAAAAAAACTTTTTTTAAATTTGGGGTTTTTAAAAAGAAAACCACCCCCCG
>NW_015114093.1:27913-58825 GCF_001443285.1 Poecilia latipinna | reverse complement strand
TGTCTTTGTTTCACCCTTAGGTTATAAAACTTTTTTTTTTTTTTTTTTTTTTTGTTTTTTTTTTTTTTTTTTTTTTTGGACAAAACCTCTTGTTAAATTAGGTGCTTTCAAAATGCAAGCATCACGCTGGAGAGACTTCCTGGCAGGATGCCCTGAAGGCAAACCTCTCTGATGTGCAACATGTCCTCTCAGAGTGCTCCTGTTGTCAAAGGTAATGCCCAAAAAACAAATTCTGCGGGTGAATATGCACAGTAAGCTGGCAAGGGACAAGGGCTTTTGACACTGAAAGCTTCCTGGTTTGTGTTTGCAGGAAAAGCTGAGGAAAACATCTAGACTTTATTAATAACAAAAGAAATGTTTTTTGTTTTTTTGTTTTTTTTGTGACTGTAACTTAATATTTAGTCCCCATTTTTCATATGTGTTGTTCAAACAATTACCAACGCACAAGACAAGAGACTTTGGCCTCAGTTGTACTTCATCCGGATATCAGCTGGCTGAGCAAGAAACTCTGTAATATTGACCTTTAAGAAATAACTAACTAAAAACTAACTAACTTTGTAACTTACTTGTTTACTCGCAGACTTCATGGCTTGCTGAAAAACTTCATTTTTTACTTTATGACTATTACTCATGTATTGTATTTCTTACCAATTAAGCTGGTAACTGAATTTCTAAATTGCAGGCTTGTATACTGTCTCACTTACAAACTTACTTTTTCTTCACCTGCAAAGTTAAAAACAAACTAACTTACAAGCCTATGAATATACTAACTTTCTGACTTACTCTATTTTCTGGTTAGCTGCTTAGTCTTCCACATATTTATTTCATAAGCTAATTTTCTCATTTGTTCATTAATTCATTCACTTAACTACTTGCTAAGCTTTCATTTTTAATCTTTACTACTAGCTTACTAAGACATCAACAACCTAACTTGTTGATGTCTTAGTAGTTCCTAGAAAATCAAGTTCCTTGATTTTCTAGGAACTTGCCTTCTTATTCACTTAGTGAGTTTCTTGATGACTTGTATGTATACTTGTACTTTATCTCTTTCTTTCTTATTTGCTTCTTTTCTAACCAATCCGAATTACTAACAAAACCACTAACTTACATACTTTTTCACTTTTTATGTAACTATATAGAATAGCTAATCAACTGACAAAATAACTTACTAGCTAATATATTTAGAGAGTCACTAGCAAAATGACTGACATATCTTTGAACAACGTGCTCCCTTACTGACCACCTTGGTTTCTTATATTCATTAACATAATTACAGCTTTAATTAACAAGTCAGTAAATCACAAACTTACTTTTTTTTTGACTAACAAACTTTCTGACTCACAAAGTTTATTTGCACTTTCATTTTCTGTTGTATACTAGCCTATTTCTCTCTAAGTAATTAACTAACTTGTTTCAAGCTTACTTTGTGCTAACCTACTTGATTACTTGGCTAACTAACTAACTAACTAACTAACTAACTAACTAACTAACTAACTAACTAACTAACTAACTAACTAACTAACTAACTAACACTATTTATTTCTGTGTCACTAAGACTCTTGCAACGGGGTGCTTTCTTCTGCTTTCTAAAATCCTAGTTGGGTGATGTGTCAAATAGTTACACCACATTCTGGGAAGGCTGCTACAAGGCTTACTGCTGGTTATAAATCTTGTATCTGTTGAGCGTCGGATAGAGGACAAAATTGCAAAGAATTGCAAAAGAATTAATAAAACGCTTTAAAATGCCTCCAGAACCTGAATTATTGTTACTTTGAAATAACAAAGGGCTGTGTAATGGATTCAAATCAGTATTATGGGCCAATGAAATAAACATGTCTGATTGATGGTCTAGTTTGGTGCAAACATATATTTGATTCTTTTTGCAAATGCAAACAAAGATTTATCACACTTTTAAATGATGTCGTTCAAGCGCTTTCTCTAAAAAGCCAACTTAAGTTTCACTCTTGCATTTTCTGGAGCTGCAATTTCAATTGGCACTTTCGAGAATATGGTATACAAAAAAATAAATAAATAAATAAAAAAAAGTTACCTGATGTAAAATACATAAAATCAGACAATAAAGTACAAACATGACCAAGAGGAGCTTCATTGTTGCTGAGATGTACCAAAACTGCAATGCAAGACTCATCTGGATTTCTACTGAAAGCTCCGGTTTGCTCTATTAAACAGATAAATGTCTTTGATTGTCCAGGGAATACAGGAATGTACTCATCCTGTTCTTTCTGCACAATAAGACATGGGACAATTTAAACCTTCTACTAAAGCTCCTCAATAACCTTTCCGTGCCACATAAATAATACATTTTCAGATCCACCTGCGGTTAAAGCGCATTACAGTATGCGTGCGATTTCACCACTTCGGCTCTTAGATAAGATTTGCTTGCTTTCTGCAGGAAAGCATGCAGGCCATCCTGCAAAGATATTCAGAGAACGCAAATAAGGAGCGGAGCTCCAAACATGAACTGAGGAATGTCAGGATGTTTAGTACGAAACAGTCAGTTGGAGCTTTGTTCTCATTCATTTCCTGAAAATCTTGATAATGACTTGGACTTGTAATGAAAGGCAATGTGACAAGATGCTGTTTCAACTTTTTGATTTTTTTTTTCTTTAATTGGCACTTGTGCGTGTGCATATATGCGCAAATGTGCGTGTGTGTGTGTGTGTGTGTGTGTGTGTGTGTGTGTGTGTGTGTGTGTGTGTGTGTGTGTGTGCGTGCGTGTGTGTGTGTGTGAGTGAGTGTGTCATTCTTTATCAGACTTCACTATCCAACCTCTTACCTCCCCTTTTGGGCCTTTAGGAGCATCCTGTGACCTCTGACCTCTTGGACAATAGAGGCCAGGACGTTTCCCAGTGAGCGCTGATGGAGCCAACAACAGGAACATGAGGGGTGCTCCTGGGAAACAAACTGTTTATTGTGCAGCAGGATGGACAGCCTCCCCCCTCCTCCCCACCCCATTGCCCCAGTCACTTACTTTCTCACACAATCAGAGACACTAACCACACACCTCTCCACAGTAAAATCCTGTCAAACGACAGGTGGCAGCTCTAAAACCTGAACTCTGTTGCAGCAGGCGTGCTCAAATGTCTCATATTTTCTGAAGGAAGTAAGTGCATGTGTGAGGGCTTGTTTCTGGCTGTAACACAAGTACTTGCAGAAAGATAACAAGGATATTCTGCTTTCACCTAACACCCACACTGACACTTTTTTGCATCATTTAGCTTTGAGTTGTACTCTATCGCTGCGTACATGCCGTCCCAGCTATCGCACGCTTTTTCCTTTTTTTTAAAAAATTTGTTTGGAGTAAATCACGAGCTGAAATTTAGTAAAAACCTTAAATTAAAAAAAAAATAGAAAAGAAAAGAGTCTTTACCCAGTCATTTGTTGGTGCTGCCACTGCCTGTCTGTTTCAGAGGAAATCCCTCCTTTGTCTCCCAAGGAAGCTCGGCAAACTAGGAAAACCTGAATTTATCATCAGAGCACAAACAGCTGGAAAACATTTGATTAGGGAGAGTCACCGCAAAATGTATTAGTCAACATTTCACACTAGTTATTACCTACGCTCTGGAGACGGCTCGGTGCAAGAACAGCACAGTAAAACAGTTTCCAGAGCTGTCAATCACCTTGCCAGAAGTGTGGTGCAACCCAGAGACACAGAGGGCCCCAGGGATTTCTCTATAAGTGCTTAACCCCAGAAGGATTACTGCTGCTTTCTGACTCTATGTGTGGTTATGCCTGTGCTCCACATGATGTGCATCTGATGAGGGTGGATCTGATGGGACTGGAGCAAGGGGGGCTGGATTTGATTCCAGACTGTTTTTTTTAATTTATTTATTTATTTCGCTTTCATGAAATAAAATAATCAATCATTAATAAAAGAACATGTAATTAAGAGAAGGAATCCATAACCGAGACTCACTGATTCCCAAGAGTGTGACAGGAAAACGACGTTCTTATGGAAAAAGCAAGTACATTAGTTACACTCAACAGTTTATGTACAAGGACACAACTACACAGCTTTTACCAAAACTTTTTGACTCAAGATTTTAAAATAATATGTATTCAGTTAATAAAAAAAAATGCATGTTTTAAAAAAAAGATTATTAAACAAAATACTGGTTCTTCTAACCATCAAATAAATTAAAATAGCAGAATATGAGAATATCATGACACATAGCAATCTACGGCTTCTTGATACTCTGGGATTCAAATATGAAGTGTCTGTTTCTCTTAGCCGCTCTCGTAAGAAAATATCTACTCTAGAAGAGAGCCACTAACCAAACTCGTAAATATCTTCAGACAATAATTTGAAGTTTAAATCAACCGGAGCAGCGAGAAACTAGGCTGGACAACATGGAGCCATGGATGGGCAGTAAGGAGGAGAACAGTAAGGGGAGTAAAAAACATAAATAAATAAAAATGAAACAAAGCAGGCTCACAGTTAGAGAATTGCAGAAAAATACATTATGTTATCATTTTTATTTTGTTTTTTTATTATTATTATCTTGTTGCACACAAACTCAGAAGTCAGACTGGATGGAGAGAGTCTGTAAAACAAATTTGCTTAAGTCTTGACAAAAATTCTGAACCGGTTTTATCTCTGAACTTTGGGCCATTCTAACATCAATGTGGTTAGATTCAAATGGTCCCACTTTAGCTACGGCGCGTATTTAACTCCTTGCTAACTTAACTTCCTCTGTCCCCACCGTGTTTCATAGTAGGTGTATTGTGTTTAGACCGATGTGTATTTTCCCACCCCGCATAGAATTTGCATATACATCATATTTTTTGCATTTTGTAAAACATTCAGCAAAACAAACAAAAAAAACTTCTTTGTATCATTCAAAAGATTTCAAGAAAGTCTATTCAGCTGTGTTTTTTAAGTGACAAATTGTGAAAAGATCTATCTATCTATCTATCTATCTATCTATCTATCTATCTATCTATCTATCTATCTATCTATCTATCTATCTATCTGTCTATCTAGCAAGCTAAGATGTTGCAAAATGTTGCTTAAAGGCTTGTCTTAGTGTGAGAACCTTTTCTTGTAATTAAAACTAAATCCCTTGCATGCTTGTTAAAACCGTTTAATAAGCACATCCTTGAATCTATAAATGTTTATATGATTACATCAGACTGGCCCTGCAAGCCAAAAAAAACTATAACAAAATAAGAAAAGCTCTCACTCGTGTGCTGACTTGTCTCAATGCCTTAGAGAAAGCCATAGACGTATGGAAAAACTCACTAGTATTTGCTTTTAATATTTGATTTGACTTTTAAACTTATACCTGCAACGAAAGCTACAAAAGTAAAGATAAACACTTGAGGGGGAAAAAAACACAAAACAAAACAAAGAAAAACTCAGAAACTTTCCAGGTCAGAGGCCACCTTAACACTGACAAGCAAAATCAAATCACAGCTAAGGAAATGAGCCATGAACTTCTGATTGCTCCATACATAATGACCCTTTTTTCCAGTTGCTCAGCTCAAGAATTATTTGATTGTGCAGAGTGCTGACTTCACTGCAAACATGAGCACTGCTTGCACATATTGCCTGTGTGTATAATCAAATCAAGACCACTGATACAAGGAGTGAACAAATATCTCTTAGTACGCAGGAACAATGGATCTTTGTTCCATAAGAGAGCCCTCAGAAAGCTAATAGACTGACCGAAGGTAGGACACCTCGGGGGGACTGTGAGCCCAGGCTTGTGCACTGCCATTAATTGGTAGTGCTTTTATTGGATAATTTAGACATTAGCAGGAGCCATTTAAGTTAATTTTGAAAATGACAGCAAGCATATGTGCTTTGTCATGGCAACCATGGGAACAAAAAAAAAAAAAAAAAGAAGTGCTATTGAAGGGAATGTGCAGAGGCACAGACGCAGCATTAGTATGATTTCCACAGTGAGTGGAACGTTTACAGTTGAACTTTCATGTGATCAAAAAAAGATAGATCACGGGAGTCTGCTGAGTCTGTGCTTCCAGATAACACTACATCACTATAATCCTCAGAAAACATATAACCTCACACAGTCGCTCTTTCTGACACATTTAAACCTCGGATAATGCGAGAATTTTGAGACTAAAACTAAAAACAACCATAGGCACCGGTGGGAAATCCCCTTCTATTTCAGCGATGTTTTAATCATAAAGACACAAACATTACTACACATTTCCTCGAAATGTTACAAGCCAGCATTTTAATCTCCGTTGCAGAGGTCCCTGCTGTTTTCTGGCAGCTACAAGCCCCGCTGGTTTAAAACAAGCAATGGAAAGCAAAGAGTCATAATTTGGGACTGCAGAAGGAGCTACAGTAGGGCGACCCTGGGAGGCTTTGTGAACTGAGGCTTAAAGACAACAACGCGTGGGCTTGACTTTGTCTGAAAACCGCATGCTGATAAATGGCCTCTCCAAGTAGACAAACTGAGAACACAAGGCCCCTGCTGCACAAGACCCAAACTGCTACCTCTGCTGCTCACTGAATCTGATTACTGGCAGGCCCCGAGGACAGGCAGGTCATTGAGAGCACCGAGATGAGCAAACAATAAGATATTATCTGAAGGAATCTTCAGTTTTCCAAAGGAAAATGGTCCCTCTCAGTGTCACATTGACGATAGGATCGTCAACCTGACACTGAATCAGCCATTTAAGAAGAATGAACACTACGTCCCATTCATGCACACTCTCTAAAATAATGAGAGGTCTTTTTTCACCCTTGTTTAAGACATATAAAGGGGAGCTCATGCGGTTCTGCGAGACAAGGCCGTGCAGAAACCAGAGCATGCAGCTGACTCAGATGAATATGCCTTTACAGTGATTGGGTGTTGAATGAACAATTCCAAAGACCCCCCCCCCCCCCTGCTTTTTTTTTTCTTTATATACATGAAAATAATATACCCGTTTGACTTTCATTGCTTCTGATCCATTGTTATGCACATCCCCACTTATAAAAAAAACAAAAAAACAGATTATCTGAAAACAAACAGTTTTCCACTAATGAGACAAGGAGTTTCAGTTTAAAGATAAAATAAAAATAAACTTTGCAAAAATATCTTTAAGTGAAAGGTTCACGATACTTCGAGCTTGTTGAGTGATTGCTGTACTTTTGTTCTTTTCAAATAGTGACATCTTGTGGACACCTGGAGTCACCGAATACATTATGTCTTATGCAAACGAAAACCTCTCCTATGAAAAGAAATGTCTGAAAGAACTGCAAAAATTACTTTTAAATCAGACATGTGCTTACATTAAACAATACGAGAGCCACACAGTTTTAAAAGTTTAAATTATGTAGTAATAAATATTATTACTGAAGCCTTGATTTTTCTTCTTTTTTTTACCAAAAAGAAAAAGAAATTGTTTTGAATCTTGTTTAGCTATTGTGATGAAACATTTATTAAACCAATTAATCAGTTCTAGACTACTATATACCTGAGAAAAAGTTCAGCTGTCCCAGCAAAGTTTTCCTTACATTTCCTAACAATATTTCCTTTTTTAACCCCCACACATAAATTATTGAGATCAAATAACAAATTTTAATATTGAGCAAATTAGATAACCTGACTAAATAAAAAGTCTGTTTTATTTTATTTTATTTTTTTTTAAATTATTCTTTTCAGATGTGACCTTCAAACATCTTACAGATGAAAATGAGGAGTGGTGCAAAAAATTTGAACATTTTGCAAAACTGAAGAAAAGACAACACAGACACTGATCAGGCAAGCTTTCAAGAAACAAGCAGATACACTGAAGGAACAGTCATTTCCAAGGTGAACTTGTTGTGGTTTACATGTCACAGCAATCTGACAATCTGTTTCTCTTTACCTGGTCTTCAGAGTAGGGCTTAGAGAAAGAAGCCTTTTTTACCAGAGGAAAAACAAAAAACATGTATTACTAGAATCGCCTAAAAACTTGTGAACGAATATGTTATGGTCTGCCATACTGGACCAACCTGAACTGGAACTTTAGGGCCATAATCACGAACCTTTGTCAAGGTGGGTGAAGTTACAAGCGGTTCCAAATGCCTATCACTTTTAGTCACTTTTTTAGAATAACTTGAGCACAGGACAGTAAGATTTTGAATTGGCGTATGCTTAATTCAAAACTAAATATTGCAGAATATTTGTGGGGTTTCTATATATATATAGAAACATATATATATATATATATATATATATATATATATATATATATATATATATATATATATATATATATATATATATATATAAACACTGCTCAAAAAAATAAAGGGAACACTCAAATAACACATCCTAGATCTGAATGAATGAAATATTCTCATTGAATACTTTGTTCTGTACAAAGTTGAATGTGCTGACAACAAAATCACACAAAAATCATCAATGGAAATCAAATGTATTAACCAATAGAGGCCTGGATTTGGAGCCACACACAAAAGTAAAGTGAAATGTTCCCTTTATTTTTTTGAGCAGTATATATATATATTTATATTACTCTGAACCCTTGTTACATAGGTCTCGCGATAGCAACTGTTCGCTTAGCACGAAGAGGAGTCAGACACACACTGCTAAAATATCTCCGGATGTTTTGTTGCTGTCTGAAGTAAGAGCGACAAAAAAGACACAAGGTTTATCGCACTAGTTGTGCTCCTGCCCAAACGCCCATACCTCCCGCATCTCAGACGTGATTTCTTGACTGAAGGCAGAGCTGAATTCATCGGTACGCGGCCACAGAATCCTAATTGTATGTCTGAGGTGCTAACTGTTAGCTGACAGGCTACCTAGCATAGCCAGCCACTGGAGCAATGGCGTTGAAAAGAATTCAGAAGGTGAGTGTATTTTTTTTTTTTTTTTTGCTTTCATAGCAGGCCAAACATTGTCGTGGATGTTTCTCTTTTAAAATGGCTCGCTGTTTAAAGAGGTATCTTGGTGTTACATTTCTACGGTTAAATTTAGCCTCAATTCTGTGTTTTTTTGGGCTGTTTTTCAAAATAATTCAAAGACAAAGGCGAGTTGACCACCACTGGCCCAGTTGGTGCATTGCTACAGTGATGTTGGCACACAATAATCCGTGAACCGCTTTTTAAATATTGTTGCTTGTTTGGCTGAAATGTTTTCTATTTAAAAAAAAAAACAAAAAAACTTTGCAATGTGTCCTGTCCTTCTGTTGGGATAAAAGTAGTTCAGAAGTCAGTTCACAGATTAACGTTTGGCTAGCTTTTATCGGTACGTTTATGAAGTGGGGACGTTGGATTGACTGGTTGCCATGGCAAAGATTTCCGGATAATTTCCCAGCTTTTCAGTGGTCAGAATCCTTTTAGTATAGTTTCTCTCTAACGCTGTAGCGGATGATGTATTTACTCGCTGAATGACAGCTGCACGGTGGTTGCCAAATTTGAACCCTACAGTCAGTGTTGCCATATATGGAATGGCAAATGGGCCACTGGAGCAGGCTATGGTGTGTATTTATATAATAGGCTTCCTTTCAAGTGACGTTAAATAACAGGATTGATTTCTATTTAAGAGTCTAGTGTTTTGCTGTCTGTGTTGATTGTGTTAATATGTTTATTTGTTGTTGGGTTGGATTTGTGGTTAATAGCAGAGAAGGTGAATAGTTTTATTTTGCTACAAGTAGATCACTTTTTTTTAAATCATTTTTTAATGTAAAACGTTTCTGATTAAGTTTTGTGCTACTTATATTTTAGACACGTTGGATAATTTGAATTACTTACAAAAAACACTTTTAGTTGTAAAACTTATTGCCATGTTTCATAAGAAATATGTTGCATAAGTCGGACTTTTATATCAAAACAAAAAAAATGGGGTTTGCCTTTAAAAAAAACAAAAAACAATTGGAATAAGTATTAGGGAATTGACTTGTAATAACCTTAGCCAGTAGGTCACATTTTTTTACTGTTAAATATATTAATGTGCTTATTAACAAATTCCTTCCAGGTTTTGCAGTTAAGATTAAAAAAAAAAAAAACTACAGTTTTAAGCTGCATTACGAAACAAACTTGAACAACTCTAAAACTTAGTTTGGTCTTTGCCAGCTGCAACTTCTTTTGCCACGTATGCTCCAGAGAAGTTGTGACTAATCTCACTTAGTCATACAACTTAAAAAATACTTTAGTTTGAACTTTGAGTCATGGAGATAAGTTGGAGATTCCTGAAAGTTTGCACTCATAGTAAAAACTGTCCCTATGTAGTGTGAGCTTAAAATGTGGACTGGTTTAAGATAAACAGAAAGTACTGTTGTTTTTTTGTACATTTATGTTACGGTAATAATAGTTGAATCATTAGCTATAAAAGATTGTTTAATAAAACTGCAAGTTTGTTTGTTAAGCCTTTATAAAAATGCATTTAAATGGTTCCTTGTTTTTCTTCAAGGAACTGTCCGACCTGCAGAGGGACCCTCCTGCCCAGTGTTCTGCTGGACCAGTCGGTGATGACTGTAAGTATTGTGTTATGGACGTTTGGCTAAATGTAATAATAATACTAATACCAGGACACCCTGGCTAAAAATATATTGTCTTGTTGCACAAAATAAATATTTTCTGTTGTGTATTTTGAATTTTATATCAGTATATCAAATTTATATAATAGTTTTTTTTTTTCTAAATAGTGTTTCATTGGCAGGCAACAATAATGGGTCCAGTAAGTACATCTGTTTCCAACTTTCAGCTAAAATATGAAGCGATTTTATTTAAATGTATTGTAACTTTGTTTCTGTTTCTATGCCACCAGAGTGACAGCCCATACCAGAGTGGAGTGTTTTTCCTCACCATTCACTTTCCAACAGATTATCCCTTCAAACCACCAAAAGTAAGAGTTGTCTTACACTTTAGTAGTTTTCCAGTTTGGCACGATTAACTCATTAATACTAGTAGAATGCAGATGGTTCTTGACTACTTTTATGTTATTTCATGTTTTGCCACAGGTTGCATTCACAACAAAAATATACCACCCTAATATCAACAGCAATGGAAGTATTTGTCTGGACATCCTGAGGTCACAGTGGTCACCTGCACTCACAGTGTCAAAAGGTAAATACCGGTTAGTTGCTAAAGGAATCACTAGCACTGATAAAAGTAGAGGTGGGTGATATAGTAATTGAAAATATTGATGCGATTGGTGCATTTTCTCAAATGTTTTGTAGCAAATAGGATATTTAAACCAACAAAGTTCATTAAGTATTATATGTAGCAAGGTAATTAATATATATATATATATATATATATATATATATATATATATATATATATAATTTTTTTTTTTATTATTATTATTTTCTCCCTGCAAATATAACTTTGACTTCTGACAGAAACAGAATGAGAATGTATATGTTTTTGCATGTTTCTTTTTTTTTTTTTTTTTGGTTTTTTATTTTTTTCAAGTCAAATTTCTAAATTCTAACCTGTTCTATTGAGGATGTAGAATATTACAAAGTCACTCTTATATGTGACAATACATTGATGAAGAGGATATTTGATGCAAAAAAGTTAGATCACCTTTTTCTCTAGAGAAATTTTTTGCTGGACAAAATAGAAATTTTAAATTGGCTGAAATGTACAGATTATGGATTTTTGGTCAAATTATTGCTTCAAATGTGGGATTCAAAATGTATTTAACTTTGTAGACATTTCTGACATTTTCATTTTGCTAAAAGAAATTCCATTACATTTGGACCGGAGGGATGTGGAACTCTTTAGTTTCTGTAATGTGCAGTGATGTGTGTGTAAGAGGATAGTAGCAGTCTGGGCCTCATACTGTTACTGTTGAACAGCTTCAACACATGAGTTTTCTTTCAGAGATGCTTTTCCATTGGAGGAACCATTTTCAGGAAGCAGTGTAGTTGTCTTAGCCCCATATTTTAATCTTTGTAAAGCAGATGAACCAGGACCAAACTAGTCCAAAATATCACAGTATTCACCAAAATTATCTTGCATATTATCTTTGTCTAATGTCATGTAGCCCTTACTGACATTTAAAACATTAATGCAGTCAGATGTCAAAACAGAAATGGTCATTAATGGAAGTGGAAAGTGCACTAGAAGTATTTCTGGAGGTGGACAAATGAATACTCTCATCAAAGCCATATTTTCAACAGTTTGAACTGTTCATGTTATGATATTTTAATTTTATGATATATCCGAAGTACTGCTTATTAACATTGTAAAACTATCATGACCCCAAGAATTGTCTATTATTAAGTGAATTTGCTGCTGCATGTCTGGCTGGTTAATGCTCCTCTGAAACTCAGACACCACTCAGCCTTTAATCTTTGCAAAATCGGTGAATATTACAAAGCTCCTCTGGGCTATAAGTGGTTTTAATTTATTTTTAGAATGCAGCCGATGTGAAATAATCACAAATAATGGCTGTGAAAGTTATGGCTGTTGTCAAAACTGCCGTGAACAGTCTGGTGTTATTGCTGCATTGTTCTGATTTCGCAGTTTTTAATCAGATTCCGTAATTTGCCTTTTTCCTGGCTGCGATCCTCAGATCACAGAAGCTAAAGCAACTACAGTCCTGGCAGAGGAGGAACCTTTTGATGTCGGTGAATGTAACTTATGTAAAAACTTTGATTGTGGACTTCACAGTGACAACAGCTGACTAATGGTGTAAAGTAGAAGATTATGGGAAAGTAATTTCCAGGTTCAAATGACATTAGTAGTACTAATGTGCTTAAGTAGTACTAAGAAGCAGGTTATCATCTCAGAAGATTAACCCAGGGAGATTGACTCTGGTCACATTTATAGCAATTTGAGTTAAAGGAGAAACTACAACGGAGAGGCTGGAAGAAAGCTAACCTCAACATCATGTCCGCATGTAGATTGCCAACACCTAAAATCTGGTTAGACTTCTGTATGTTGTGATTTTTGGACAAGATGTGTTTTTTAGATATTGAATATTTTTCTCCAGTTGACAGTTATTAAATTTATTGTCTAACTTTTAAGCTTTTCATTTATTTCTCCACAGTATTATTGTCTATCTGCTCCCTTCTTTGTGATCCAAATCCAGATGACCCTCTGGTTCCAGAGATTGCTCATACATACAAAGCTGACAGGGAAAAGTGAGTGCATTCTGATTTTTTTGTTTGTTTGGTTGGTTGGTTTTTAGGGAAATAAACTTAAATCAGAGGTTTCCAAAGTGTGTCCTAATGGTCATTTACTGCCCTTAAAATAATTTTGTGAGGCTTTTGGCCACTTGGACAAATTCTCATTTAATATGTTCAATAACCAATTAGCTGGTTTTACTCAAATGACGACTTCGGTGCAACCAGGGATTAAACTTGGCTAAATGCAGCAAGTGTTTGCAAAGAGAGCGACCTGCTTTATATGTGCTTGTTGCTGAGAACCGTTTAGGAATACATTTTAGATCAGAGCTAATCTTCTAAGAAGTTTTCTAAAAAAAAAAATAAAAAAAGGCAGATATAAGATACCTATTTTATATTTTGCCTCCACAATGTATCCTTTCAATAGTCTTCTTTGAACTTTTCAACAAAATATGGCATTTCCAGTTTATTGTTGGAACAATTGAAAATTTCACGATAAAATCATTTCCCAATTTTTCTTTTTTTATTTTTTAAATAAAAATTAATGACACTATTGGGGCCTGCAAGTGCATTTAACTTGAGGTTTTTGGACACCACTGGTTTATAAAGAGTACAGCATCCAACTTGAAACCAATCTAAACTGTTGCTTGCTTTTTCCAGGTACAACAAACTAGCAAGAGAATGGACACAGAAGTATGCTATGTGAGAACACCAGGGAGATCAAAATACAAACGAGAACAAAAGAACCCACAAAGGATTTGTTACTTGATACAAATGAACAACGGAGATGAGGGAAACGAAAAGTTTAAAAAACAAAACAGCCCACATTTTGAGAAGGAAGCGATCCAACGCGGTACGGCGCCTCTTGGCTTTTGGTGTGCTGAGCTGCTACAATGTGCTGTCCTTCATTACCGGTATAGATCTGCAGAGCAGGACCCGGCGGCCTACTTAAAGCGCTCCCATATGGAATACTGGAATTTCTTTACAGTCCCTGATGCCACACACTGACTGTAAACTGGTAGTCATTCTGTCGTGAATTATCACGGTTGTTATTCATACGCTTCATTCTCATCGTCGTGCTATTGTTCTGCAGAGATGCAAACTCTTCGATCTAGGAGAGTGGCTTTTCCTTCATTTCAGAGGTACTTCATGCACCCTACTGGATTTCTTCTTATTTCTGTACTTTCATGTATTTAGTGGCCTTTCTGTGTTAGACTGTTTAGTAGATGTGCAATTGAGACAGAATGTTTCTTGTTGAACACAAAAGGGTACGGCAGATCGATTATCTGTTGGCAGTAACTGTCTCTACCCCAAAATAATGTGAAACTCAAAAGAAAAAAAAAAACAAAAACAAATTAGTCTCGGTTGTCGTCAGTAATTGAAACTCAAAAATAATTTTACAGTTTTGAAGACACTGGAGAGCTACTGTTTTAGAGTCAGTGTTCTGGGACCCCATGGGCTAGATTTCCATTCCCCTACTCTCACACACGTTGTCATTGCACTTGTATACGATAGAAATAACCACCGGTCACTGATCTTTTCATTGTGCAAAACAATACTACTGTCATTTTGTGTAACGTAGCTACAAACACGGCTAGTCCTCCACTTAATGCTCCGCTGTGCTCCACCCCGTTGGTACAGTTACTCAGGTATCTAACCAAGTTATCAGACTTGACGAGCATCGACCCATTATATTATCTTCCCTTTATGTACAGTGCTCATCTCTATTCACCTTAGGAAAAAATAAAAAAGAAGAAAAAGCCAATTTTTCATGAAGAGGCAATGTGTTGCGCACAAATAAATGCTGTGTAAGAAGTACTGTCATCCTCACTATCCCTCTGCAGGACTTTTGATATTCATCAAAGAACATCAGGATTTCATGAGCTTTCAGATGTCATAATGAGACTTACACGCTACTGTTTTACTGTAATACAAGGACCCTCTAGTTTATGGTGGTGTCCCTTGTTGTTGAGGAGTCTGTGCAAAACTTTGCCATTTTAAGTCATGAGCACTTAGTTACTTGACACGTTAAATATGATGACACTATAAATTGCTTTAAACAGATGATATGAAGCTTTGTTGTTTTTTTTTTCTTTTTTTTTGTCATGTTCATGAGGGGTCTGCAAAGTTTTATTTTGGATTTAACTGACAGTAACACATTTTGTCTGGGTTATACATATGTGACTGTATTTTTCGAAAGCTTTTAGTTTTAGGCTTATTATTTTTCTTTATGTCACAAAAACTGAACGTGATTGTGAAGTGTCATGATGTCATATTTTTAATATACTCCACTGCTGGACAAGGCAGATAAGAAAAGTTGTGATTGTGTCTCATTATGCTGGTGCTGCCAATATAAAGGGAAATGTTTTTTGTTTTTATTTTCTGCTATTGAGGCATTATTGAATAGGTTTAACACAAGGAAGGTGCATAGTTAAGCATGACTGATTGTAGAAGCTTTGTAGAATTAACACTGAATTAGGCACATAACATAGATTATTATTAGCTGTTGTTATAGAAGCCAGTTAAAAACAAGTCCTAGAAAAAAAACCCAATGCATTCTAAAGCGTTAAAAGTATATTCTCTATATGCAGTGAAAGGCTTAGCTGCATGATCCAGTTGCTCTATAAATTCAGTTCAAGTGCAGTCATCTATTTACATGTTCCAGCTGTGCAGCTCAATTCGCCCTCGAGTATAAATACGAGCGATGCCACATTTTAATTTCTCTATCCAGCGTGCGCCGTATAATTTTTTATAGGCAGCTTTGGCATGCTTTGCACTCTGGAGAACCTTCTCACAGCCATTTGCCAGATATCAGGGATTTTGTTACATTTCATCTGCCTAACACCTCAAACTAAAACATTTATTAGCCTTAACCCTCATTTTTATATATCTTGGAGGATGTGTCGTTAACCGTAAATTAGCTGTCAAGACCTTGGCCCCAAATTGGGTTGTTCGTCCCGTTCAAAGACACGGGGAACCTGCTTGAACAGTACTAATGTCATGGCTTTTGTCGGAATGCAGAACCTGCCTTCACGCATCTGAAAATTTGGAGTAAATTATACTTCACCGTGAACCTACATGTCTTTACATAGTAGAAACAAGATAACTAATAATGACATTGTTATAACATGAAAATAAAGTTCATCTTGGTTTACTGCTGTCTGTTTGGGTGTTTGTGTGTTTATACGATGAGCTAGTGAGCCAGTGATGGTGTCGAAAGAGGCATAAACATTTCACATTAAAAACATTTCACATAAACTGAAAGTGTTAAGGAAACTTGTGAGCCGTTAGTCACGCGTGCACGAATGTGGCCTGTACGAAACTGTCAAGATGAAAAGTCCTGTGTGCAATTTGCTAAAACCCAAAGAGGGAAGTTCAGACATGTGAACGAAGACCCAAGTTGTTTTGTTTGACCTACATGCAAAACACTTTGGATGGCAGAACATCAACACCTTCTCGGTGACACACAGTGGTGGCAACATGATGCGAGCTAAGTGAAGGGCAGTACTGGAAGGAATACCTGTTAGGGCCTGCAAAATAGTTGGGGCTGGTGCAGAATTTCACCTCTCAGTGGGAGGATGACACTAGACATGCAATAATTACATTGTGCACATCGGTGATGACATGTCTAAATAAATTATTTAACTCAAGGTTCTCCACCGAAGTTCACGATATAACTTTGGCTAATATGGAACTGAAATTATTTAAATGTTTCTTTTTTTCCCCCCTCAACAAAATGTACTTCTCATTTTAAATGTTTGCTTTGTTACCTAATAAAATAAATGCCGTTGTGGTTCTTAAACTTTACCATAAAGCAACCTATCTTTTAATTGGCAGTTTTTTTAAAACCTGGTGTATTCTTTTCAGTGTTCCTCAGTTCTATATATTTTTGCATTTAAGTACAAATAAAGACAATTTGAATAGTAAAGATTATCGTCCCCTGGCCAGATCAAGGCGTATTCATATCTCAGAACGGCCTAATCAAAGTCCTCGCTGAAATCCGATTGAGAACCAATGGCGAGACTTCGAAACTGCCCGCCAGTCTGAGCTTGAGTTATTTTGAAATACAAATTTCTCCAAGGAACATTGGTAAAAAAATCCTAATTACAATGAAAGTCCTTTTACACATATTGACTGTGGGAGCTGACTATGTATATTTTTATGTTTTTATTTGTGTAGTTGTGCTGCTTGTGTTGTTTTAACACATAAACAATGTCACATGCTGCTTTTATTTTAATTATGTGAAGCACTTTGAAATGCCTTGCTGCTGAAATGTGCTATACAAATAAAATTTGATTGATTGATTGATTGATTAAAATCCACTGAAGTTTGTAGTTGGGGAAAAAAATATATATAGTGAATACTTTTGCAGGTTCAGCACGAACCTTTATTTGAAGTGTCTTTAGTTTTTATAACTCGGGGGCCTTTAAAACGCTTCTTGCCCAGGGGGTGTCTGTTTGTAGATGGCCACTGATTACCTTTCACCGACGCACACTGGGGTACATTTGATTAACAAATTCGCATGCGCGGCTTTTACGGAGGCAGAACTACACATTATTTAAAAAGGGAAATATTCGTCTATATACCAATCCTCTTGAGAAACAAAGCGGTGCTTCTTAGAAATGATTCGGACAGGACATGAAATTGCAGTCATGTATATTATCAAGCGAAAACGTGTTGAGGAGCCCCTCCATCCGGGAGTCTCGGCGCCTAATATGGAGCACACCCTGGGCGAATGTCGCTGAAAGTCAGCATCGCTGCCACTCCTCCTGCAGGAAGGGCGCAGCCCACAGAGAGCTACCTCCATAGCTGTACTCGGCAAAAACGATGGCTGTTAACCTCAGCAAAAATGGCCCTGCGTTAACAGCTGCCTATAAAGAAGTAGTGGATGAAAAATCCGACACGAACTGGTAAGGGGCACCACCTTTAAAGCGGCGCTAGCGCCTCACAAGAGGTTCGGGTTAGCTTACAATGTTTGCTAGCTTTTAGTGTGTCGTCAAATAAGTTGCATTGAATTTGATTAACTTACATGGTAACTTGATTTCTATTAGTATTTGCCTGCTGGAATTTACGATAATAATAACCTCAGTATAAATTAGAGTTCTTCTCATGGGATGAATTGTCGTGCTGACAACTGATTGGCAGGAATGTTTAAGGTTTGGAATATGCTAACCTAATACCTGGTAATCACGGAAGCATGTAATTTTAGTGAAATGTTACCTCATGTATATTTGTAGCACTTGTTAAATGATCTAATAAAGTATATGAGGTAAGTCTTTCACCTATTTCACCCACTTCCTGGCGAGATAGAGGCTAAACATGACTGAGTATGTGCGAGGCAAATTGAGAGACTTCCTCTTTCAGATAACAAACCTCACAGCGCTGACACTGCCTCTAGATAGAAACCTGTTGATGACCGCTGCAGTGTTTAACTCCGACCTGAATTACTTAATCCAAAGGGGAAATGCTCCGGGAATCCTTTATAGCTCGGACCTCCCTCTAAATGTATGTTCTGAATGTTTCCCTGTGTTTCTTTTTTTTTTTTTTTATCTTTTTACAGCCCTCTTTCACTTATTCAGTAACTCTAGTTATTTTTCTTCCCGTTATGTTTTGCAGACTGGATGAAACAAAAGGAGAATAGGGATCTGACTTTGCTTTGGAGAGAGCTGGTTTCTGATTCTAAGAAGTAGTTTGCACTTTGCAAATAGGAAGGAAATGTATTTTCAGTGTTTGTCTTTGGTTAAAAGTAGAAACTTCACTGATCTGGCTTCCCCTGTCCGATACCGATTTCTGATTTTTTTTTTTAACCCTTCCGCTTTTTTTGTGCCCCATTATGGACTATGTCACTTTAAAAAAGAAAAGTGTGACCCGTTTGCTTTGATAGACATTTTAAATCCAACAGAAAGTGAATTAATTTATAAGATTATCCCATTGGAATGGTTACTTTACTTTAGTATAGCACCAAGCTGTTGGTTGATGCATATGTACATTTAGTGGAAGATTTTAGTCTTGATTCATATTTATGAAAAGTATTTAAAATGATGTCTGAATACCTTCAGTGACCCAGTCTGTGTGATTGATGCATCTCTAGTTAAAACCTGGTAGATACTTCTGTCATTTTCTGCTTCATGTAAAACACACAAAATAGTTTGAATTGCCAAGCAAATAAAATTATATGAAACCTTCAATTAAGACAAAGGCCAGCAGCCTAGAAAGTTTACTAACATGTCTGTTTCTAAAGAGGATTAAAACTGCAGCAGCCGTATTTACACAACTCTACTTCCCTAAAAGATCTTGTGTGAAGAGGGGCTTAAGTGTCATGAATGCTTAAAAAGGGTTAATGAGTGATAAAACGCTGTACATCCTTCTGTTTTCCACAGGGCCTTGTTCACCTACGAGGGAAACAGCAATGACATTCGCCTGGTAGAAAAAGGAGGTAAATAACCCAGTTGTTGTTGTTGTCGTTATCAAATGCGTGCAGGAATGTCTCTGTCAGCATGCAGTCGTGGTGCTCGAATCTGAGCACAAAAGAACTGCTGGTCTTTGCTTTCTAAAGCCCAACATTTGCAAGAGGGGGGGGAAATATGTCCACAGTTACACAACAAACCACAAGAAGCCATCGAATTCTTCCACAATGTTTGTGCATCAGATGGAGGCCTGGAGGAGCTGGTTGAGGAGCTCAACAGTGGAAAAGTGATGTATGCTTTCTGCCGGGTCCAGGATCCCAATTCCGGTCTGCCGAAATATGTCCTCATCAACTGGGTCAGTGCTGCATGGTTTCTGTCCTGCGTTTAATTAAACGCGCGGCGCAGTCACCCCTCGTTAAACGCTTCGATAATGGTTTGCGTTTCAGACCGGAGAGGGTGTGAAAGATGCCAGGAAGGGAATATGTGCAAACCACGTCAGCGCCATGGCCAATTTCCTCAAGGTAATGGCGAATGTTTGAGGCTACATGAAATGTGCAACTTTTTCTGTTTTTTTTTTTTTTTTACAGTGAAAAAATGATTTTAAAAAAAGCGTGACGGGTAGTGCGCAAGAAAAAGGTTATGTATTTATCTTCTAGCTTAACTTTTTACACCTTGCCGTTGCTGCAAAATGTCAGAAAAGGCATGTAGTTTTATCCTGCATCATTTTCTGTCAGCACAGTTGCTGAGAAAATTGCCATCACAGGATTGGCAAAAACTCTTTTTTGAATCTTAGTTGTTTATTGAAAGTTTGCACTTAACATCTGGGTATTTAGTAGTCACATGTCTAAATTATAATTATGATTCTACCTAATGATACTAAACAAAAAAGGGCAAAATTGTCCTTTTTTTATCACTGCATCCAGTTCTGATGGTAGAAGTGAGTTAGCCTCAAGGTTGCACAACATTAGCTCTATTTAGTTTGTAGTTCTGCTGCTAAAAGTTGTAGTTTCTGAAAAGATTATGATAGTAAACAATTCAGGGCTTTGGAAAAGCCCTAGAACATTTTCACATTAACTTAACTATAAACCTTAATACACTTTAAGCGATAGATCAACACAAAGTAACACACACTTTTTGAAGTTCAAGGAAATGATTCATGGTTTTCAAAATATTTTTGCTAATCTTTTGAGGTACGTCTTTTGCCTCTGGAGACAGAAATGTTTTCAAAATACTAGCGATGTGCCGATCAGTCAGCTCTGAAAATCGGTATTAGTCAATATTTAAATTGGTCAGGCTTTTTAACGATCAGTGATCGGCCAGAAAACTGCAATCGGTGCACCCTGACCTAACACCTCAATCTCATCATCATGTCTGGCCGCAGATTCTCAGTTGGATTGAGCTGATTAACCTTGGTCTTTCTGAAAGTGACTTACTCTCTTTTTGATTCGCATGGCGGCTGCTTGTTGCAACATTTAAAATGTGGTTGTGCGCTGAAAGAGCACTGAAGTCTTTTTTTTTTTTTTTCCCCGCGGCTCCAGGGGGCCCATGTCACCATCAATGCCAGAGCAGATGAGGATGTGGAGCCTGAGGCGATCATGCAGAAGGTGGCCAAAGCTTCAGGAGCAAACTACAGCTTCCACAAGGAAGCCTCCAACCGCTTCCAGGACAGCGGCCCTCAGGGGCCCGTGGTACGCTCCCTCCCCAACAGCATAAGAGATCTCAACGCATTTTTATCAGTGTAGACATAGAACATAAAATATATCTGTATATTTTACTTTAAAATTGCTCTGTGTAACTTTTATGAAAGATGTTTTTGTTTTTATTTGTTTTTTTTTTTTTTTTTTTACATATCTAATAAAGCTGTCACTATGAAAGTATAGGACGAGACAGATGATCTGTGAAAAAATCAGCAGAAATACAGATCGGTCAGAAACAACCAATTAGAGCCAGGAGGGTCTCGGTACTGTCAATCAAGCTTGTGTATGCGCTGCTCGCACCCTCTGTTTGCTCTCTGCCTATAACGGAGCCTGTCACGAATGCTCAGGCTAGTTGGCTTAGCCACCGATGACGGCAGGTGAGCAGTTCTTCTTGTGTCTCTGCTGTTTGCACATTTAGCAGCGCGTACACAAAAGTGACAGACGGCACTAACGCATTCCCCTTGGCTCTGATTGGTTGTCTTTGGCACTAAGAGGGTTTGGAGGAGCTTGATATTTGTATTATTATTTTATTTTTTTCCCACATGTTATCTTCCTCAAACAATCAAACATGCTTTTATAAAAGTTACATACTGCAGCTTTAATGAATCTAGAAGAGCTAAAACATAGAGGCGAGGTGCTTTGGTGTCTGGTTTAACAAACACTTTGCATTGCTGTGGGTTTTATGTATCTGTTTTATACTTAAACAGTGTTTTGTGCTTTTGTCTCCCCTCAGGGTTCAGTGTACCAGAAAACCAACGCCATGTCAGAAATAAGGAAGACCAATAAAGACAACTTCTGGGCACAGGCAGAGGTACGTCAGTTGTAGAACCGTTTCCATGGAGATCTGTGGAGGTTCGCTCTGACCTCAGATGGTCGCAAGACTGACATCAGTCTTGTGCAGCAGATTCTGCTTGCACACTGAATCTGCTTGGTTGGCACCATGGAAACATTTTGTGTAGAGAAAAAAGAAAAACCGTCCAAGTTCCTATCTTGGTCTAAAAGGAAGTGCTAAATATTTTTGAACTATATTGAAACTCCTACAGGTTTTTGAGGTTGAAGTTGTTTATGGAAGTGATGAGACTGTCTCTCTCTCTGTTTTTAATGGTGTAAAATTTCAAACGAATTCTGATCCGTTGTTTTTTGTTTTTGTTTTTTGTTTTTTTTTAGAAAGAAGAGGAGAAGCGTCGCCTGGAGGACCGTCGCAAGGCCGAGGAGGAGCGCCAGAAGCTGGAGAGGGAGAGGAAAGACCGAGAGACCAAAGAGGCAGCGCAGAGGGACAAAAGGGACAAGGAGAGATCTTCTCAAATCGATCAACAAAAGTAGGGAGCGTGTGCTCTGGTTCTGGCTTGTTCGTAACAGCATCTTTTAACGGGATCGTCCTCCTTGTTTATTTCCTGGCAGGAAGTATCAACAGCAGCTGGAAGCTGAGAGCAAAGAGCAGGAAAAGCAACGCTGGGTGAGTGTCTGACTCTGACAGCCGACTAAATGCTTTTCAGCTCTTCAGTCTGCTGACTGGGATGAACAACAGATTCTTATTTAAGTGGAGTTGGTTTACTATAAAACACTGTTTTGGTAGCTGAGGAGTGCTGGGCATTTTCCTTCTTCGCCATTTCATACCTGTGTTGATATTGTTTGGGTTGATCAGTGAAAAATAACAGCGCCCCCTGCAGGACGTTTTGGACATTGACAGTGGAAATTTTTGCCCTCGCTTTGACAATAAATCCTTTAATAATGAAAGTAAACTTTCTTTGAAAAGGGACTGTGTGCAGCTCAAACATAAATGTCACCATTTGATGGATTATGGCATAAGCTAAATCTCATCTGCAGTCTCTCGGCAGGTTACAAAAAATAGATGTACAATAAAAGAAAAGAAAATATAACACTGCAAGTGACTTCTAGTCACACTGGCACAGACAAACGTACACCTACAGACTTGATCACTGGCACACACTTTTAGTTAATGATTTACATAGCTGAGCAGTTTACGATTAAAACAATTTACGACATTTACTGGGAGTCTGCTATCAAACATGTTTGTGTGACTCCAATAAATATGGATCAAACCAAAACCAGTGGAGAAGCTGTGTCATGCCAGGTTTTCTGAAAAATATCTTACTTTTTGTTACCTTTTTTATTAGAAATTCGAACTGGTTTGAACCATTTGACTTACTCTGTTGATTTGTAATGTCAATCTTTTAAAAATACAACTTGTTAAATGCCTCAAAACACTTTTTTAAGCTTAATAAAAATCCAGTCTGTTCCATAAACGGGAAAAACGTCTCGCAGCAGCCTCTGTCACAAACCCCAGTTTTCTTCAGAACATCTGCATCGCCCAAGAAATTTCTGATCCATGCTTCACCAATTATTATATTTACTTATTTCTACAAAGAGGAAAACGGATACCATTTTAAATTGCTGAATAATCGATGGGTGCGAAAAGGTGATTGTGGGTAAAATGCGGTGGTGTGATTTGGCGAAAGGGCAGAATGACCCAGAGGCGTAGTGCGCATATCTTGTGAAAATCGTGCCAAACTTAATATCGACACCATCAGGAGGAGCAGCAGCAGCAGAACGATGCAGCTCAGAGGAAAGCAGTCAGGAGAGGCGACTCTGTGGAGAAAGCCAACGTGAGTTTTCCTTCCCAAAAAAAAAAGACAGTCTCTCCTGAAGCACCTTTTCCCTCGGCTCTCGCCCTCTTTAAGCTTCACATCTTTGAAGCTCTGTTTCCTTCTTCCAGTTTAGATCTGCAGCACAAATTTCTTAAAAAAAAAAAAAAAAAATCTTTACTAAAACTTTTTCGCCTACTAATGAATCTAGATTTTAGGCGTTTTGTCGTATTATACTGTTTTTTTCTTTTTTTTTTCTTTTTTTTTCTGTAGGAAGCGGCTTCTCTGATCTCTCAGCGCGCCGTGAACCCCAGGGAAATGTTCAAGCAGCGGGAGCGAGGAGTGACTCCCAGCGACTCGGACGCTCCCTCTGCTGCCCCCGACAGCCCTCAGCCAGGTATTGCCCCAGCAGAAGCATCTAACGGCTTGCTTAATTTGCCCTAGCCAACCTTGCATCAGCGTAACACTTTCCTGACTTGCCGTCAGGGAGTGGTAGGTGTGACGGTACATACTCAAAGCTTTTCATCAGACTGTCTAGTTTGCCTCATGGTCGTACTTAACTCTGTCTCCGTAACCATGTCTCTTCCTCCGCTGAGTCTGCCTCCTCCTTGTCTTCTCTCTCATCCATTTGTGGACCCGTGTTTGGGGGGTGTGCTTGTTTCGTCTGCTCAGGGCGACTTCGAAGCCCTTTTCTGTCTAAGCAAGCGTACGAATCTGAGCGAGCCGGCTCACCTCCGCGCCAAGCTTCTCCTTCTCCTGTGCCAGCTGCTGTTGTCCGTGCCACAGGTCTGAGCTTAACACACACACACACACACACATGCACAAACATACACATATTGACAGGAAGACTGAAACACACCTTCATCTAAACCCAAGTCATATCAAAAGTAATTGTAGCAAAACAAAAAGTGATAGGAAATCTGAGATGTTACTCACACCCACTACTTCTGATTGATTTATTACTGAGAATCAACTTCCTGAGTAAAATATTTCCAAAAAATGGCTTTCATCAAAAATAACACGTGGCTGATTCACACATTAAAACGTGAAAGTGTGGGATTTGATTTGTATTCAGCCCCCGTTATTCTGATGACACAAGATAGCAACCAGTAAATTCATAAGTCACCATATTAGTAAATACAGTTCACCTATGGCCCAGAGATGTGGGGAAATTTAAAGCTATAAATCAGTACATGTCAGAGCGTTGTTCAGTCCATCTTCTGAAAATGCAAACGGACGTGGCTGTCGACCTAAGCTGACAGGTGCAGGTAAGGACGACGTTATTCAGAGAAGCAGCCAGGATTTCCATGGCAACTCTGGTGTAACACAGGCCCAGGCCCCAATGTGCGGCGAGACTGCTCTCTGTTCAGACTGTCAGAACTTGAGATTTCTGCAAAGAATGAGGAGAAATATTTCCACCAGATGTGCAAATCTATTAGACATACTCTGAAAGCTGTTATTACAGTGAAATGCGATTCTGCAAAGTACTGAGTCAGATGGGCTGAATACAGCAGCACGCCACACCTTTCAGATTTTTCAAAGATTCTTCTCGATATGAGAATGTGCTGCTCTGACACGTCAGTGTTGGAAATAAGGCAGTGTTACAGCTTAAAGCGGCGAATGACTGGTATAACTCATGTTCCGGCTTTTACACACAAAAACCTGTTTCATTCGTCATATTTGTCATCCTCTCCACATTTCTCATGATGTTAATTTTCATTCTTCATCACGCTTTACGCTCAGCTCGTCCTGTGGACTCCCTATGTTGTTTTTTTTTTTTTTTTTTTTAACGTAACGAACGCTCTAAGTGGGTCCGGTGGCGGCGTTGAACCTGTGTGGACTTGTGAATGTGCTCCATTGTCTACCTGCGTGTCTGTGCTTGTGTTTTGGGTCCTAAAGAGCCGGATTTGAATGATGATCAGGCCACATTTGAGAAAGATGAGCAGGAGCAGGAGACTCCTCCCCAGGAAGAGAGGAAAGGTGGGGTTCATTTCATTTCCCATCACCTTTAACCCATCATTGATCAGTTTTCACAACCCTGCCATTTATTTAAATGAGCTATCTTTGTTTACTTTGAGTAGCTTTTTTTTTTTTTTCTGCTTGGTTGTTTGTGCTGCCACATGCTGGCAGGTGACGGTCCCTAATCTCGCAGTATTTCATTTTTTATGTTTTTGTGTTTTATATTTTTTCCCCAGAGGAGGCACCAGCTGCTAACTCGTATGTTGAAGAAACACCTTATGAAGAGCCTGCCCAGGTTGGTGTTCTCCTCTCTGCAGAAAGACACTTCAATCATAAGACGTACCTGAATCTGCTGCGTGAGTTAATGTCGTTTCTCTTGCAGGTCGATGAGAGCAACAATTATGAAATGACTGTAGAGGAAACGTCAGACAGAGGAATCTGTGCCAGAGCGTTATATGACTATCAGGCTGGTGAGTTGTCACAATGCAATATAAAAGGATGGATTATGTCTGTTCTGTGTTACTACTGACTGTCATTTAAACAGCCTGTTAGGGTGGAAATAACATTTCTTTTAAGTACCATTTACAAAAAAATGTAAACGTAAATGCTCTCATTTAAAACAGAAGAGCAACATGTGTTCCTCCTGCTAGTAAAGTAATATAACATTGATTATTACAGTTGTAATAATGTGATCTCTAATATCGATATATATTTTTTGCAAGAATCCGAAATAAACTTGCTAAATATAATTGTAGTTTTCAAGTAAAGTATATTATCTTTTCATTCTTCTGTTTTGTAGAGTCACAGAAGCCAAACAGGCTGACATTAGCTAGCTAGCTAGCTAGCACTGCTTGGTTCAGCTTATTGTCTTCACATCATTACACACAATGGTTGTAGCTTACTAAGCTGACATTTAAAACGGCGTTGCCTTAGTAATGTTTAACGACGCCTCTTTAGTTTTGTTAAATATAAAACAATCTTTAGTTTTCTCTCTCTCAAGCTAAATATATCAGCAGTTTTAGTAAACCACATTCAAAGATTTTTTTTAGCCACAAGCCTATTGTTGCATCAGTTTGTTACCGTTGTCACCAAGCTCAAATGCAGTTCAATGCAAACTTAGACAAAATGCAAGGTTAAGTCCTCCAAATTAAAACAAGTACTGCTGGGCACACATGCAGAAAAACTTCAGTGTCATCTTAGCATCTAGGCACTTCTAATTTGCCTATTAATGTTCTCCTTTTAGCATCTGCAGTGTCGTTTGTAAGCTGGTGGTTATTTAGGTTGGGGAACTATTACTCTGATCTCCACTCTCTCAAGCAGCAGAAGTCGTGCAACAAACTCAGAAATGCCACTGGGCTAGTTACTTTTTTCTTGCCAACTACTGTTTTTATTCATATTTTAAAATAGCTTAAAAATATTTAGTAATTATGGTTACAGTCAATCTGTAAAGAACCGTGACACTCATAACAATAATTGTATATCTTTTGCATTTACATATAAAAGGAATTCGCAGAACTAAACCTAAAAAAAAAAAAAAAACAAAAAGAAAGAAATGATACTCATAGTGGTTTAACCACAGAACTTCAGTTCTAAAACATCAGACCCTTTCCCAAAAAGGATGTTTCCACTGACTTTATACGAAGCTCTTTGTGTCAAGTCTGTACCACACTCTGCTGCTCTAAGACTCTGATACCAATTAGTGGCTGTGAAAAAAAACAAAACTGGGTAACAGTTGTGTGATATTATTAAGCTGTGCATAAATACTTCATGTAAACTATGAAGGTATAACTTAGGCCAGTTGTGTTCGAACTCTGCCAAGTGGAACAAAATCCCAAAGTTTAGACACTTGCAGGATACAATTTAGTAATTAGTTTTCCCCCCAAAAATGCACAATTATAATGGTTTTTATTGTAGTTATTTTTTTTGTTTACCATTTAACAAAGTACTCAAATTTCTCAAAAAAAAAAAAAATAACTAAAAAAAAATCTGCATATCACTTAATAGGACCCCAACTACCAAGAGAGTTTTAGACTTGGACTCATTTAGTAACTTGACAAACCTCAACGCAATTTAATAGGTCAGAACTGACCAACAAAACATAACATGTACACCATCAAAACGGTTTACAAGTGTAATATTTTCTGTAAACTGTTTTGATGGTGTACATGGTTTTTTTTTGTCAGTTCTTATGGATTAGATTGGAATGAAGAAAATGTTTGTTTTTATTTTGTCAGGCTTAAAATGGGTCCTTCTTCCTTTCAAATTAAAATATATATTGCTAATAAAATATAAACCCTGTCCTATAACCCAACATTTAAAATCAAGTATTTTACAGTATGTTTTCTAATAATCATATGTTGCACATGATTATTTTCTGGCACAATTTGCCCCAGCAGACGATCAATAGAAAGGCCGTTGGAGATTGTTACTTTAGCTGTTTGAAGCATTGTTTCGACTAGTCTTCAAGGTCTTTAATACCTTAATATGCTTCAAAATGTGATTGAAAACCATTAATGTAGCGCACAGTAGCACAGCTTGAAGGAAAAAGGTGTGGGGAAATAACCTGGCCAATTATGTGTTTAAGACTAAGTACCATTTAGAATAAATAAATGTGATTTATTTGTGGCTGGTTGTCAGAGGAGAACTGATGACTACTTAAATGCTGCCAGATGTTGGAAGATGAATGTGCGTCACAAGTGGTTATTGAGCTTCATGGTGACTTACAGGCTGACTATTTACTTCATTCTCTCACCACAGCTTAAGAAATCAACCATTTCTGTGCCAATTTTTCTTTTTTTCTTTTTTTGTAAATTGCATTTCGTGGTTGACATTTGTTAGGAACGGAGAACATAAATTACAGACCGAGTCTTTGGTGTGAATTTCACCGAGGGATGTTGCAAGTGTAACAGTTTTATCCTGAGCGCCCTCCTAAGGTTTCCACTCAGCCTCTGCATCAGTGTGTGATTCTCGATCTGATGATAACCTTGAGGGGAAAAACAACGGGTTCAGTTTTAAATGGCATTTAAAGCAAAAAAAACAAAAAAACATGTGGAAGTTTATCTAATCGCTTTAACGTAAAAGATGTGCTGCTAAACTGATTTTAATTCCAGAAAAAAATAGTTTCTACAATGTTTGTATAAAAACCTAAACATGTACAGAACGCCACCTATTTTTGTTTTGCTTTTCAAGTGCTAATTGTGCAGATTATTAAACTACTTTTTTGCCATCCTGCTGTTTTATAGAGCAACGTGGTTATAAACTATTAGCTTTTTAATTCATCATAAACCAGTTATCTGGAGTTAGGCTGCAGTTGCTCCTTCACCAGATTTACTGCTTGTAATTAATAGACTGTTAAAGTATAGGATGCTTAACCAGGGCTTAAAGTAAAAAAACATCCTGAGCCTGAAACTTATAGTGGTGATAGAAATGAACTATAGCGTTGCTATTGCCACAGTTTAATAAAAAGTGTCTTTGAATAGTGCAAACAATTGCTTCTAACAATACAATTAACAAGCTAAACACTCAAACTTAAATAAGACTTCAGTACATTTCAACTCAAAACAAAATGTAAAATGTCTGTGCCCTAAAGGTTTGCCTTACAGGCAAAAATCCCTCAACATTAAATAAGAGTCCTTTCAGACAATGTTTTTGCAAGTAATTTAGAACATGGAACATTTCCAACTAAATCAGTTTCTCAACCTTTTTCTGGCCAGCAGCCCCATCCCATATCCAGGTCCCTCCCCCCACACCAAGTAATTTGCAGGCTACTTTGCACTGACTATTATTTTATTATTAATATTACTATCACCATTGTAGATGTTTTGATTTTTATGCTTGATTCTGTATTTATCATCAAGATAATTTCCCAGAGAACAAAAACGCAATGTCAATAGAAATTATTTTCACAGGTGTCTACAAAAAATTTAATGAACATTCAAGTTAAAATTGGTAGGCCTAACAGCAGCCAATCAGAGTGGAAAAAATATTCTTATTTTGTGCCATTTTCTAGTTGTTAAATATTCCACAAAATGACCAGATAAAAGATGTACAACATGCCAGTTTAAACTTTGAACTATTTGCAAACCGACTGAGCTCTGCAACATTAAAACATGGATAGAACTGTAACTACATTAATCATAGCTCTTCTTCTCTTCAGTGTTTCTGTCGGTTTCTGGTGGTGCAGCTCTGTGCTGCCTTCAGGAGAATGGGACATCAGAGTATCATCCATAAAATTTCACCCACATGGCATTTATTGTGCAAACCAGAGCTTTCAGTGGAAAAACAAAAGTTCCTTTTAATGCCATTAAAGGTCGAAGGTAAACTTTACATCTTACAATCACAACAATACCAGTTTAGACTTTGAGCAACTTCCTAAAAGCCCCCCTTTTGTAAAAATTTTCGCCAGCTTCCCGTCTTGTCCCCTTTCCTCTAGCCATGCCCAGCGCCACCTGTTTTTAATTCCTTTCTCAAGTAAACGTGTTTCTTTACCGGGTGAGACAAACTCCATCTTCTTTCATATCGCATTTGATTTAACCGCCTAACCGAACCCATGCGCTTCTTTTCTACAAAACGTCTTACAGTCATTGGTCAAGAACACGGGAGCTAGAATTCTGATTGGCAGACATCTTTGTCTATTATCTACAGTTCAGTTGAGGCAGGCCGTTTGGTCCAATGCTCGCTTTGTTTGAAAGTCTGGCCCCCAGACGGAGCTCTTTACGCCTAAGTTTCAAACGTCTGATAAATCTTCCTTATTTTAATTGTAAGTAGTTCTTTAAATGTCCTGTGAGATTATATACTTACCCATGTATCCACAACAACCGGAACTTTCAATATCCAGCAAGTTATTTTCGCAATTTACCGTCTATTAAATCAGTGCCCCCCGGATTAATTACACTCTCTGCAGCTACAGCTGTGAAGTTGCCGTATTAACCCGATATTTGCTGGAAAGTGCAACGTCTCCCCTAACCCCTAACCGTTGGGATTTTTCAGATAGCGCTACGTGTGGCGGAATTACGGTACTGCAAATTTAGATGTGTCGCCGCCGACACGTTCCGGTCTAGCCTGGAGACTACAGTTTGGTTGAGGCGGACGTTTGGTCAAAAGCCGGAAATCCGGCCCCCGGCCGGAGCTCTTTAAGACCTGAGAAGATGCTAACATCTTCAGAAGCGTCGAACTCTCCTGAGA
>NW_015114093.1:22131-24879 GCF_001443285.1 Poecilia latipinna | reverse complement strand
AGAGTTCTGATTGGCAGACATCTTTGTCTATTATCTACAGTTTGGTTGAGGCGGGCCGTTTGGTCAAAAGCCGGAAATCCTGCCCCCCGGCCGGAGCTCTTTAAGCCCTGCTTAACACAGCCAGGAAAAACTCTGCTCTCTATTACAACATCACCTTAAAAGTCTACAAACCATTTTTTTTCTCTCTCAGATTTTGAAAGTATGATATTTACCAGTGACTCAATTATGTGTCACTGCTTCATCTTTTGCAAACAGAGGCTGATGTGGGAAAACTGCTGGGAAGGACAGCAGCATCTATCACCAACACATCTAGCTGTTTTTAATGTAAACATGTTTCTGAGAAGTGAAGGGCACGTTTATTTTCTCAAAGACTGGGTGACCGTGCCGTTTCATCACTTCTCCTTTCGGTTGCATATTCTAGGTATCTGGGAGGTGAAGAGACAACAGCTGCATGTTATTAGAGCGCAAAAAATAAGTTTTTTTTAAATTTTTTTTAAATTTATTTTAGTTGATAATGTTGTTGAGCAGCATATTTTGCACCAAACCCCTTCACAGTTATTGTCCAGCACGAATGCAGCTTTGTGATGTGGGTGTTGGTGACTCATACCATGTGCTTACTAATGTCCCCCATACCGTCAGAGACGCTGATCTCTGCTGATTACACGCAGCACATAAGGCCCGTAAAAACCGCAGCTTTACGTCTGCTCATGCTGATGCGCCGCTCCTTCTCTGCTCTTTTCAGCCGACGGCACCGAGATCTCGTTCGACCCGGACGATGTCATCACCGGCATCGAAATGATCGACGAGGGCTGGTGGCGGGGATTCGGTCCGGACGGCCACTTCGGGATGTTCCCGGCCAATTACGTGGAGCTGATGTAGCCCGGCGGATCGTCGGCGTCTGTCTCTCCTGAGGACTTTTGCAGTTTAAAAAAAAAAAAAAAAGTCAGTCCTCACACACTCCTAGATCAGGCTGAAAATGAACAAAGCGAGTCTCCGCATCCCCCGGACCAATGAGCATGGTAACTGTGGGCCAGGTGTTTTTTTTTTTTTCTTTTTAAATCTTAGAGCGCAGTTCTAATTTGTTGATACTGTAAGCAGCTGATGGCGTCGTTTATGGATTTGTGAAGACCCGTAGACCCGACCCGAAGCTTCCTCGTCCTCTCTCTGCCCCCCTGAGAAAAGAAGTGTATTTATTTGTCAGTGTGATGCAGTATATGAGTCTTAATTTCAGCTGTGATAACACCACTTCCAGTTCACATTCCTTAAAAAGTGGCTTTGTTTTGATTTCAGGTATATTTGATGTATTTGTAGCAAATGTCCTTTCCCATTTCAGGAGAAAAGAAAAGATGACGGTACCACAAACGGCCTAATTATTTCCGCCTTGTTTTTTGCCTTCTGATACCGGCAGACTGAATTATCCGTTTTTTTTTTTTTTTTTTGTGATTGAACCTCTATCCTGTGTTTTTTCGGGTTAATTTTTTTTCTACTCTGACAGTGGTGGAAGTGAATATTTAAACCAACAAGTGATGCTTGCTGTGCTCTGGGTTGTTTTCACTCGGGGCAGTGCATAACACGGTCAGATTCCTGACTTTAAACTGTGAGTAAACGGCAGTTTTCATTTCAAGTCCTTCCTCATTTTTGGCCGCATAATTTCAGCATGTGTAACTTTTCAGGGAAAAGCTGGAGAAGAACATAAAGGTCAGCGTTTTATTTTTGTTTTAATGGATCCTCGACGGACTGAATTTGAGTGCACAGCAGATATTGGTGTGCCATGATAAAAGGTGGAAAGTGCAATGGTTGGCATCATTTTAATCATTTCATCGGGCTTTAACGACATACTTTATGCAACTTCATTTTGTTATTAATCATACAACAACAACAACAAATCCACTGATCATATATAGAAAAGGGCATTGTGTTGATGCTTTATTCATGTTTTTTTTTCCACTGTCTACTGTAATGCAGAGATTCTTGATAATAAAAGAAGTAACCAAATTCTGCTACTTTTGTTTGTTTGTATTTATACAATCTAGATCAGCTTAAAGAAAAAAGGGGGGTTGAAATATAGAAAGCTAAAGGGATTTTCAGAGGTTTAACAGGAACTCAGATGTAAGCACAGTCTGAGTATTTTCTTTACCGTCCGTTTCCTGGAATGAGGTAACACTTGGGGAATTCACCTCTAAACGCTTAGGTTTCAATTTCACGTGAAAATAAGATTCTACCTATCTGCTTTTGCATCTGCCAGCTAAATAGTGCAGATAAAGGAAATAAAATATACAGCCAAGGAGTAAAAATTGGCCTTGTGTCCACCCGCCCTGCGGAGTGCGTCGCTCTTCTCTCTTTTTGTTTTCCTTCCGTGACCCTTTAAGGTCGTCGTTAATCTCAAGCTTCCAGCTTGAATCTTTTCCGCCAGTGTAAACTGCTGGCCCGAAATAAATCAGCTTGGTGTAGTTTCAGAATAAAATTCCACTCAAGCGCACACCTACACGAGTTAGAAACAAACGGCAAACAGAAACATCACCTCCCACTGCTGGTGTTCTTGTCTGCGTTAAATTATCCACAGATGCACGCCGAATTCTGAAGATGTAATCTTTTAACCCTGTTCACGACCCAAGACTGGAAGACTCATGTCCTAGTTAAAACCTTTTTTTTTTTTTTTTTTTTTTTTTTGCAGGTCGTTCCCAGTAAACTGAGTCAACTTCAGGTTGGAAACATGCTGTGCATCTTTAAAATCACAATATTCAGTCC
>NW_015114093.1:6844-18109 GCF_001443285.1 Poecilia latipinna | reverse complement strand
ATACATATTTGGCAGCACTTAAAAACATTTTTCTGCTCATCTCATGTGGAAAAAAAAATAAAAAAAATAGCCGTTCTGCATTGTCTTGGCATTTTATTTTTAACCAATATCAACAACAGTCAGTAGAAAGTGTTTTGAAGAAGTAGAAAGATCTCTCTTCCTTAAAAATGTGAAGACTTCAATGCATGCAGCCTCTGCTCAGCAAGTCTCACAACTTTTATTATCCCTCATGTTTGGGCGTAATTACTCAGAAACTCCATGCTTGCACCTGAAGCATAAAGATCCAAACAGCTGCATTTTCTATGTAATCTGAAAAGGTGATCTAAGTTCAAACACATGTCAGAATTTGACCGTTTTATTGGCTACTAAAGAAGCAGGATGTACATTTCACCCGTGTTGTTATAGTGAAAGCATAAACCTTTGCCTTCCTGCACTTTTATTAAACATTAAACTCAGCCCTGTGTGTGACACCGCGTTACGCCCCGGCTTCCTTTATTTGAAGAATAAATGTAGAAATCGATATTTGTTTTAATAGATATCCAGGAAATGTGACACCGACATTCAGAAGTCTGCAGACCTTTATTTGGACATCGGTTGAGTGCTGCTTTCACTTCCTCAAATTCAGACAATTTTGCTGAATTTGAGTCAGGGTTGTGTGTGCTTATAATAATAGGTCTGGTTTTGCTCCAATTGAGAAGAATCGGTTTCAATATAACCGTGCGGTTGTTTGCCTTTTTATTACAGGTTTGCAAACTTCTGTTCTTTTTTTGATGTGAAAATCAGTCTTTGTCAAAGAAGTCTTCTAAATTATTTGTTTACATTTGTTAAAACTGTAGCAGTGTACAATAAATGTGCATGTCATGATCAACCCAAAGACACAAATGAATAGTTTGACATCCCTTAAAAGCTGAAAAGACACAATTGCTGTTCTTCCATTAATAGTTCAAATCTGACACTAATCTGTTGTTTAGTAATGTAACACAGCAGCTTTTTTTTTTTTTTGTCAATCTGAATATCAGACGATGACACGCATGGTGAGAACTAATACTGTGAGACTTGGCATGAAAAAAAAAAAAGAAAAAAGAAAAAAACTCGGTTTCCCAGCCTCATTCGCTGTCATGGCATCATCAGTCAACCAATGAAACTGTCCCGCAGAGACATCTTCCTATTTGGTGGTGTGAAGTTGAAGAGGCTGTCGCATGAATTACTGTCACAAAACACAGCGAGTCACAGAGTTGAGGACGGCTGCTGGAAATGGGTGAGTGGTGACTTGATCACTATTTACTTTACAGCACACACGTCACTTATATGTGTAAATAATTTGAAATGTTAGACGGAGGTAGAGTAGTTCAGTAGCGTGTCATGGTAAATTTGCTAAATGGTACAAGTATTGTGTGTATTTATATATCTATATATGTGTGTGTATATATATGTATGCAAACTGAACAATATATATATATATATATATATATATATATATATATATATATATATATATATATATATATATATATATGTAAAAATACATACATAGAGCTGGTTTTATACTTTCACACTTCACTCATTTTCTATAATGTTGATTTTACAAAAAAAAAAAAAATTCCCCATGTATTTTAATTTGAATATAAAATGTTAAAGTTAGTCTGATTACAATGATTCAAACGGTCCAGTAAAAAGTCAGGCTTGAAGTTGATCATGTAATTCGGCGAGTTGTGAAATGTTGTATTAAGAATATTTCTTCATCACCTAAAATGGAGAAGTAAGAGGCTACTGAAAGCAGAATTAAAGGTTTAAGCCACAAGCACAGGAAACAAGTGATCTGAAAAGAGAAGCATATTGGTTTTGTCTTGAAGAAGAAAAAAAAAACTGATATCACTGTGGGTGGAGGGCTCACAGGGTGTCGAGGTGCTGGCTGGTGAAGAGTGGCATCTCTTTCTCAGAACTGCGTCTCGCTCCCAGGCTGTTGATTTCTCCTCTTTAAGAGTTTGTGTTTCAGTTTCCCCTAAAACGTTAGCGACGCTGGATTCTTCCGATGGGAGCGAGTTCATTCTCAAAAGACAAGGGTCTAACTTTATAGGACAATAAAACAGTTGTATATCACAGATAGCTTACCGCATTGTTCACGTCTCTTCTCTTGTGACCAAAATACAGAAGATAATTAAGATAATGACCAAACATTATAATGTATTTTTGGATTTCTCCATTTCCAGATTGCTGTCGTTCTTAGTTACAATACCATACAGTGCAGCATTGAACCGGTGGTGTTCTTGAGCAGGAAGTGGTTTTGCAACCTGTGGTTTTATATCACACTCTGTCAACAATATGCTCTACAGATTACTTCTTGTGTATCTGTGTGTGTGTGTATGTCGATCAGTCACCTGACCATTGACGCGCACACACGTTGATTTCGAATCTTTTCTTAATTAGAAGCCTTCTCGAAATGAAGAAGTGCTCGCTTCTTTGAATTCAGATTCACAGTTAGGTGACTTCTCCTTCCTTTGTGTTTGTGTGTGTGTGTGTGTGCGGTGTAGCTGAAGAGGACCAGAGCGAGGCATCACAACAAACAGCTGGGAGCGATGAAGACAAGGCGAGAGCGAAACAGGTACCAGAAATAAAATGTAAAAAAAATTTTTAAAAAGCCCCTGTCAGTTGGTCCTCTGGACAGTTTCCTGCAGTTACAGTTAATTTGTCACTACAGACATGACTGCTCAGAATGTGTTATCTGTTGTGTTTTCATTTCCCCTTTTTGCTCGATTTAAGTAGCCGTTTGATGGACTGATTGTGTGTGTGTGGGTGTGTGTGGGTGTACAGTTGTTTCATGTTTTTTTTTTTGACTGATTGTGAAATGAGTACAAGGAACATGCTTCTGCTTTGTATTCTAAGAAGAATCAACAAAAAAGAAAGCGAGGGAGAGAGGCAGAAAGAGAAGGAGAAAGAGAGAGAGAGGGAGGGAGAGAGAGAGAGAAAAAAAACACACACACTTGCAATATTTTATTGCGCATAAAGAAACTCAACGCCGCTGTTCTGGTAACTGAAGTGAGAGGTACAATATGAGAAGCATAAATTAGCTCATCAAATTTCCAAGGCCAAGTCGAGTTGAAAGCCCGGCGGTTTCTGCGGTGACTTCTGCCCTCCAGATAGCATCGATCCTGAGCGCCGATCACAGTCATCGTGAGAATCGCAAACACAACTCACTGACATCATCACCCACACACTTTTCCAAAAAATTTGATCAGTGAAAAATCAAACGAGCGTTTCACAATGATATTCTTTCTCAGCGGTGTGGACCGAGAGCTGCGAGAAGAAAAGAAGAAGAAGAAGAAGAAAAAAAAAAAAAGGGGGGGGGGCTACAGTATGTGGCTCCTAGCACAGACATTTCCTGTAGGCAACCGTCGATGCATAAACCCGAAACTTTTGTGAATCAGATCGAGAAAACAATGGTTGAAAGTAAAGCAGGCCCCTTTGTGAGTGTAGGTGAATTTCACGCAGGTTTCTAATCAGATTTTTTTTTTGTTTGTGCCGGAAAAAAAGTATCCTCTTTTCTTGTTTTTTTTTTTTTTAAACTCTCGATTCAGTGTCCTGAAAGCTTTAGCTAAACCCTAAGGTGGTTTGTAAAGTCTCCTTTTTTTTTGTTTTGTTTTATGATCGCGAACGTTTTCACAACAACAGTGGAAAAGTCAGAGCTGCTCCCCGTTTAGCTGGGAACACCGACGTCGGCCGCTGCGCTGTGACTCAGTCGGGACTGTCTTAGTTAGAGCTCTGCACCTTCACTATTACTCACTCTAGAGGTTTGCTTCTCGGAACCAGGAACCACATAGAGGAACTTGATTCAATATGAAACCGCCTCTCGCTGTTTTGTTGTACAATGAGCGCCGCAGAAATAGCAGCTTCTGGGCCTGATGAGTCAAAGTAAAATATTGACGATCCAATCTGGTGAAATTTGATCGGGGAAGCGGCGATGTGAGAGTTTACATTTGAATATGAAGCGTGAATTTTTCAAATCCTTTGATTTCACTTCAAGTGACAGTATTTTTGTGGATGTGAGGCAGGCAGAGGTGTAACCTGTTTTGTGCGCTGAGTGTGAGAAGATGGTGAAAATATCTCAGCGGGTTTATTTGTAGCTGGGGATTCTGGTATGTGGTTCTAATTTCAAAATTGCAAAATAATAATAATAATAATAACTCTCCAGAGACCTGCTGATTGTTTGAGTCGGGTGTGTTGAAGAAAAGACATCTCAAGAGTTGCAGGACACTAGAACTGGAGTACTGTAGCGCCTCCCTGGCCCCGAGCTGACCGGAAGAAAACAAACATTATTTCCCAGACTTGCAATCCACCACAAATTCTTCCTTTTAGAAATATCCTAGGTTGAGAAAAAGGCAGACGGTGATGGCATGAAACCAAAAAAACCTCAGTCTTCCTGCTGCACATTTGCCTCGAGTTTCAGTGTTGTAGGACGACACGCTGCCTTCCTGAGCTCTTAACGCTGAAGCACACGTCATTCGACCAGCCATTTCAAAGCTGTCACGGTTTTCGGACCGTCGGCGCGTCCTGCAGCATGTCCGCCAAATGTTACGACGATTTCCCCCACAACCGTTACTAAAATATCGCATGTAGCCTACAATAGGAAAGCTTAATCTCATCCAACTGTCCATTTGGAGATGTGGAAAAAGACTTGATGCGATCTCACAGCACACATCTGGTCCTGATGCAGCAGACCACTGTAGGATGTTATTTTTCCAGCAGTAGAAACAGTTGCTGTTTTTCTTCTTTTAAATTATTGTTTAATGCAAAGCAATTAGATCATGTTACATATTTTTATTGTAAACTGAAATGATACTGCTGGGTTTTTTTTTTTTTTTTTTTTTTTTGGGGGTAACCAAGAAAACCCCCAAAAACATCAAATACAAACTGATTATTAAGTGGTTCCGCCCGTAGTGCAACAGCTTTTTAATCGTCTTTCGCTTAGTGATGTTCTTCGTTAGATACTCTCCCATATCTAATTTAAAAAAGTGATTGTTTTTCAAAACGTCACCGATGAGGCAAATCATGCATCTTCGTTTTAAAGAGGCTTACAGAGAAAAACATGCAAGGCTGTGTGGAGATGTCGCTCAAGAGTGGGTGGTTTGGTGGTTGCTGACAAGAAACTGAACCTCAAAAGGAGAAGAGCCAAACCAATCAAGATGACTTTACCGTACGCAGGAGCAGAATTTAGAGAGTCCGTTGGAATTTTTTGCAATCGAGTTTGCTCTAATTATTCTTTCATGTCAGCGGCTGCTCGCCCTGGCGCTTCTCTGACAGCAGGAATGGCGTGTATGTATGTGATCAGACACGTAAGCCAAATGTTAGTCATACGTGGTTGGAATTTTTAAAAAAAAAAAAAAAAAAAAAAAAAAGATGTGTTTTGATCTTCTATATCATGGTCTAATATCTTTATCATGCTAAGAAACACAAAGAGTATGATTTTTTTTGTATTTATAAAAAAAATTTAACTTTCAGAAAAAAGGCTGCAGAGCAATGAGCTTCTTAAAAGTCCTCAAATTTTTAAACTAATAAAATCTTGTTTCTATAGGTAATCAATAGCATGAAGGCATATATATTTAAAATTTTGTGTTTGTGAGTTGTATATTTTAAGAAAAAAAATGTTTGGTGGCTTACAGTTAGTTGTCTTACCAATACCCCAACTAGTTTTCTGTATAAGAAAGAAACCATAACTAGACACAACAACCATCCCAAATGTGATTGATGTGACAAAACCTCATTCAGTCTTTGTTTAACATCTGCCCTACCAGAAGTAAAGTTTATTTTTCCACCACTTATAGTCTTTTGGCAACAGCTTGTTTTTCAAAGTGCCATCCGTGTTACCGTTGACTGACAACTCTAGACCAAAAACCCCACAAGTCTGCAGCTTTCTCTCCAGACAGGATGTGTAGCGGTTATCTATTGAAAGTAGCGGTAAAACCCTACTCTCTGATTTTGATGTTTCATTTCAACATTTGTGTGTTTTGAGATGACTACTCTTTCTCATCTATAATATGATGCATTCAACTGTAAATTGAGGTCCTACACAATGCACAGCTCAGTCTTCGGTGCCACGCTCTATGAACTGAACTTATGATTTTTGTTGTCCCTCCCCCATCAGGCTTCTCCCTGCATTATCGAAATTCACGACTCTACGACTGAATGCGAGGAAGAAACGGGGCCCAGTAAGGTGCCAATGGAGGAGAAAGCATTTGTAGCAAGTTTGCACTGTTTTATGAAAGAAAAGGGCACACCCATAGAAAGGATTCCCCATCTTGGCTTTAAACAGAGTGAGTAGATCTTAATTATCAAGATTCATTATTCACACAAAGTTTGCATTAAAATATGTTGGTTCTGATGCATTTTTTAATTTTTTTTTATTTCTAGTTGATCTCTGGATGATCTACAAAGCTGTTGAGAAACTCGGGGGATATGAATCAGTGAGTAATATGTTGCTTATTTGTTTTGTAGTGGCTCCGTGTTCACTGGTTTGCGTTGGAAAACACCTAATTGGTCATGCTATGATGCTGAAACATGGTCACAATGGAACCACAATGGGGGGAGGGGAGGTGGGACAACATATCTGTCTATGCTCTCAGAATATTATGTTCTTTTTGGTGTCGCCGCATTCGGGTGAGTACCGAGAGTGAAACTCGCATGTACGTGGAACCAAACTGGGCTAAAGTTGACCACCGACCCTTTGCTCCAGGGGTGTAAACACAACAACAGGAGGCCACTCACATTTGCTCAATCTGAAAAAATAAAAGTGTTCTTTCAGGAAAGTGAGCCAACTGACGTGGCTTTTGAAGAATGGCCAGCCACCACCTTCCTGTGAGACGTTTTTAAAATAGCTCTGAAAGCAAGCGCGTATACCAAAACGCCCAAACACAGGATGCATGATTGAATTACTACATTACAAAATGCCGGTACAGTTGGAAATTATCGCAAGCCTCAATTTGATGGCCAGGCTATTATTTGCTCTAAATGAATGCATATCTTTACACGATGTTTCAGGATTCCGATAAAAGAGTTAGCAAGCAGTTATCACCTTACCTGGACTGTATAACTCCCCTGGAGTATTCATGGACATAAATCCAGATTAGTTTGTCCCAGCAAACTGAAGCTTAAAGCCGTTCCAAGAGTAATTGAGATGAAAGTAAATTTCTGCCATCTTAAAACAGCTCTCTTCATAAAAAGGTACTTCTTTATTTGAAATTATTATAACACAGAAAATAACAGAAGAGGGTTGTACAGAACAGGTTTATGTATAGAGTTTAAGAAAAGAGTTATTGTCCAATATAAAAGTAGAGTGGCGTATATTTCTGCACTTGAGATTAACGTTATCATTATCATTATTTTCATATGCTGCCTTACTTTTTATTAAGCTGATCAGAACCTTTAGCTGTACTGCTCCCAGTAAGTGTTTCAGACGGGAATATGAGCTACGGTGCACCGCCTCCTACCGCCTAGCAAAATGATGCTTTAAAAGCCCATACAATAGAGCTAGCATCACTAACTGTTAGGTTTTTGAGACCACATGCATAAATTAAGAACGTGTTTATGTTAATAAAAACTCACAATGTTTCTGATCAAAGACTTCATCTTCCTCGTTGTGCTGATCAACAGGTGACAACTGGACGCCTTTGGAAGAAAGTCTACGACGAGCTTGGAGGAAGCCCAGGTAGCACCAGCGCTGCTACCTGCACTCGGAGACACTATGAGAGGTGAGGAGGATTCATGTAGGTGGTCAATGAATTAAGAAAAAAAAAAGACATTTGTAAACCTGACATCCAATGTCCGTACGACAGGTTGGTGCTGCCGTTTGAGAGGCACATAAAAGGGGAGGACGACAAACCTCTACCTCCAAGCAAACCGCGGAAGCCATACAAGAGGAATCAGGAGGGCAAAGTGAACAAGATTGACGGAAAGAGGAAGAGGAGTCATTCTGAGAGAGAAATGGATTCCGAGGTAAAGAGCAGACGGTGTTGTTTAAAATCTAAAAATAAAAAAAGTTCATATCAACATGTGAGTAACAAAATGTTCCCTGTCTTATTTTGAAGTTACCCCAAAGAAGCCAAGATGTGGTCTGCCAAAGTGAATCAATGATGAGTCCTCATTTCGCCCTCTGGCCTCCCAGCTCTGACAGACGCCACCCGGAGCGACCTCAACCGAGCAGAACCGCTGGAGATTTCTGCCCCCCTGTAAACGGCCACGTCCTGCAGGCTCCCAACAACTGGATTCCTCATCTTCCCTCTGTTACTGGAGAGGTCATCTCTCCTCTGGAGAAGAAGAAGCGAATGGCTCAGGCCAGCCTCAGTGTGCCGCTGAGCTCCCAGAGAGAGGACAAGGAGAGGCCTTCAGTCATCCACTGCTCCCAGTCTCCAGCCAGGGCTTCTTCCAGCAGAAACTGCAATTCCTCTGAAGGCTCTCCATTGCCCTTATCCTCCTCCTCTTCGCGCAGTCCTTCCCCCCTTTCCGTTTCCTCAGAAGAATCTCCAGCAGGCAGTGGGGACAAACCCAGACCCAGCTCAACGTCGGCCGAGAACTGTTCGATCGCAGCCAAAGTGCAAGAGGACAACAAACCCGTGAGCTGCGATCAGCCGGCTACAAACACGTCGGCACAGAAGAAAGACGCGCCTCTCGTCAGCTCCCAAACGCTGACTACTGACTCTGTAAAAAGCCAAAGAAAAGACTCAGCCTGGAACCCTTACCACAAAGTTCACGGCAAATATTTCGCAAACCCTTTCCACTCACCGCCTTCCTTCTCGCATTCTACCTCCAGCTTCACCAAAGTCACTCCCAAATCCGTGCAGCTGCTGCGGCCTTCTCCCATTCGGCCAGGTTACAAACTTCTCCACAGCAGGCTGCTCCAGACGGACAACTCTCTGCCTTTCACCAAGAAGCTGGGCGGCGTGACCCCGTGGTCTTACCCGACAGAGAAGAGGGACAGGTCAAGGACGGTGCAGCAGAAAGTTCCTCCCAGTCAGCAGGGATTGTCTCAGTCCGCCACTGCCCTGCCGGCGTCGTGCGTCCTGTCCAGTTACGACAAATCGGCGAGAGACTCCCGGCACCATCAGCCATTATACCCGGCGCTCCTTCCCCACAGAATGAGACTCCCTCCCTCCCAGCTAATGTACCACTCTATGCCAGTCGGTCCGAGTCACTCGGCTCTCATCGGTCCGGCCGTTTACCCGTACCCTTACGCCATTCCTCTGCTAAGTCCACAAGTCGGATACCCGCTACCTGCCATGAGTTCGGTTTATCCTCACAAGCTTTGAGGAGGACAATTGAACATGTTAGAGTATCTTTCAAACTAGAAGAGAGAAAATCAGGGAGGTATTATGAGTCAAACAAAACCACTAGAAATGCAACAATTATCCACAGCTGCTAAGACCAAGGCCACTTGAATCTGTATCGTGTAAATGTGAAACTGCGTTATTTTCATCCTGTCTTTGTGTTCCCCCACAAAGTTCTACTTTATTATACATTAAAATAAAAGTCATATTTTTTCAGCCAATTCACACATCCGGAAAAGTTTAGTATTTAAAGGGGTTAGTTTATCCACAGCATCAGCCTTACCTCATTAACGTTTGATTGCACTGTTTCAGTTCTTGTTCTTAAATAAAAATAAAATAAAAAAAAGCAACTCTGCTGTTGTTTTTAGTACTGTAAAGTCAGAACAGTAAACAATGTGGTCGCTCTTTTTGTTTTTTTGTACCTTTTATCAGTGTTAAATATCTTGTAAAAAAAAAAAGAAAAAAAATGTCTTTGCCGTTGTCAAAATGTATTTAAAAAAGAAAGTGAAAAGAAAGAAATAAACAAAAATCTTTAAAAACAGTTTTCTTTTTTTTTTTTTTATTTGCTGATTTTTGTTCAGTTTTTTAACAGGGCCCATTTATTTGCTGTTCCCGTTGTAGCTTTTGTTTCTGCTAACACATTTTTTACTCTTTGTTTTGAGTTCTGTCTGTTGAACAAAAACACCCTGCAGCGCAGAGTTTACGACACGCCGCTGTGGTCTGTCATGCTGAGCGTCACTGCTGTGGCATGGGCAAGGTGGAAGTAAGTTCGTCGGTGGTGAAAATAACAAAGAATTCTTAGGCAAGAGCAATGAGGAGGAAATAGAAAGAGGAAATCACACAAATGAGATTATGCTGCAAGCCACAATGTGGTCTAAAACAGCTGGAAGTAGTGGAGCAGATAACAGAAATTCTTGTAAATGTAAAGTAAAACTGAGAAGGAAAAAAAAAAACAATGTCACGTTCAGGCCCAGGAAGTATTGTGGATGTGAAAATATTTTCGCGCGCTGAGGATTAAAATTCATTTTCAGTTCGCCTGACTGCGCAGGAGTTCAGAATGTTAGAAAATTAGTGAAATGTGATGTCATGGTTTATATTGTTATGAGGGTAGAAAAATGCCTTTCCTTTCAATCTCTAAGACTCTTGTCTATTTACTTCTGCCTTTACTGTCTAATTTGGGTGTGATAATTAAGGGCAGTAACTTTAGCAGTCCAAATGATTTTCCAATGACAAGGCTGACATTCAGAGTATAAATGCATGCTACAACTACAGTTTTAAAGTTCCTTTGAATTTTGTACTGTGCAGTGAATAAAATGCAAAGGACAATTAGATTGTTAGAAACTATTTTGTAAGCTAACTCCATAAACCATACATTCCTTTCACAGAGCTCTGAATTCCCATGTGAAATTTGTTTCCATCCTAAGGTAAACTTCATTCTATAACATATTCCCCTGTCATGGACTGGCAATCTGTATGAGATTTACTCTGCCTTCTGATCACGCACAAATCCCCAACAAGGAGACACAGGTATAGACAACAGACTGATGCTTTATATTATGTTTTGTAAACCTCAGTTTATTTTAAGTGATAAATTTCTCAAGCAGAGTCAACACTGAATGCGAAGCTGAGAAAATCAGTTTTCAAGTGTTGCCGCAGTTATTATCAATTGGATCAAGCCGCTGTAACATTTACCGTTGGTACATTTCGCAAAAGTAAAAGTCTGAATTTTACTTTGTGGCACTTGGTTACCAGTAAACACACTCATCTCTTAGCAACAGATTAGCAACAAAAATGGTTATTGTTCAAAAAACATAAGATTTCTTCTGCTCTTTTGAAATGCTACTTAAGTATTTTACACTAACAAGAATTGTGTAGTTGGTGAATTTTGCAGAAAAGTTAATTATTTTTGTCATTGGTATAAGATATATTATAAAACACATTCAACACAAAA
>NW_015114093.1:0-2776 GCF_001443285.1 Poecilia latipinna | reverse complement strand
ATATTAAACACACATTCAACACAAAAGTAAAAGCCTCGATTTATACTTCGTTGCAGTTCGTTACCAGTAGAAAACGCTTATCTCTTAAAACCAAATTAATAAGTTATATAGCTTATAAAACTTAAGCTCTTTCGAAATAATGCTTACCTGATTGCAAGACATTTACCGTTGGTACATTTCGAAAAAGTGAAAATCTGAAGTCTGCTTCGTGGCACTTGGTTACCAGTAAACACACTCATCTCTTAGCAACAGATTAGCAACAAAAATTGTTATTGTTCAAAAAACATAAGATTTCTTCTCCTCTTTTGAAATACTATTTATTTTACACGAACAAGAATTGTGCAGTTGGTGAATTTTGCATAAAAGTATTTTTTTTTTTTTTGTCATGAAGTGGTAAATATATCAAACACACATTGAACACAAAAGTAAAAATCTCGATTTATACTTCGTGGCAGTTCGTTAGCAGTAGAAAACGATTATCTCTTAAAACCAAATTAATAACAAGTTATATAGTTTATAAAACATAAGCTCTTTCGAAATAATGCTTACCTGATTAGATACAAGACATTTACCGTTGGTACATTTTGCAAAAGTAAAAATCCAATGTTCACTTCGTGGCACTTGGTTACCAGTAAACACACCCATCTCTTAGCAACAGGTTAGCAACAAAAATTGTTATTGTTCAAAAAACATAAGATTTCTTCTGCTGTTTTGAAATATTACTCATTTTACACGAACAAGAATTGTTTACTTTGTGGAACTTTGTGGAACTTGGTTACCAGAAAACGCGATCATCTCTTAGCAACAGATTAACAGATTAGCAACACAAATTCTTAATGTTAAAAAAATGTAATATTTCTTCTGCTCTTTTGAAATACCACTTATTTTATACTAAAAAGAACTGTGAAGTTGGTGAATTTTGCAGAAAAGTTTTTTTTAATTTAAATTAGTGGTAAGTATATTAAACACACATTGAACACAAAAGTAAAAATCTCGATTTATACTTCGTGGCAGTTGTTACCAGAGAAAACCCCCCTGCTTATCTCTTAACACCAAATTAATAAGTATNACAAGTTATATAGTTAATAAAACTTAAGCTGTTTCGAAATAATGCTTACCTGATTGCAAGACATTTACCGTTGGTACATTTCGCAAAAGTGAAAATCAGATGTTTACTTCGTGGCACTTGGTTACCAGAAAACTCGATCATCTCTTAGCAACAGAAATTCTTATTGTTCAAAAAATATATTTCTGCTGCTCTTTTGAAATACCACTTATTTTATACCTGTTAAGAGTTGTGTAGTTGGTGAATTTTGCAGAAACGTTAATTATTTTTGTCATTAGTAGAAGATATATTATAAAACACATTCAACACAAAAGTAAAAATCTTGATTTATACTTCGTGGCAGTTCGTTACTAGAACATAACCCGCTTGTCTCTTAAAACCAAATTAATAACAAGTTGTATAGTTTATAAAACATAAGCTCTTTCGAAATAATGCTTACCTGATTAGATACAAGACATTTACCGCTGGTACATTTAGAAAAAGTTAAAATCTGAAGTATGACCTAAGTCACAAGGCTGTAACTGATCCAGCAGCAGATGTCACTATTGTGAGTAATAAATGAAGCATCAAGTAATGAATCTTTGGGCAAAGCTAAGGACTGGAAAGCTTCATTGCTTCGTGAGGCTTCATTTGGCCGTCAATACTTGCTTCACTAAGTATTGTTTCCCCTTTATAGGATCAAATTCAATTTAAATGAAATCAGAAAATGGTTAATTGAAAAGAAAATGTACGAAACATATTCAAGTAAGCATTTATTAAAAGAAAAAACATTGAATTAAATCAAATACAGTAAAACTGATGCAACCACTCCAGATTTTTAAAACATAGGAATTGTCCTCTTAATCAACTTTCATATTAAACCCTTAAAACGAAAAAAAAAAAAAAAACCTTGAGACAAAACTAAGAAACTTCATTGGAAACATTTAAAACCAAGAACATAATCTTAAATTGATGACCTGAAGTCATGCACAATGGTTACATACAGTCAATCCTAACCGTGTTTTTTTTTTTTTTTTTTTTTTTGCGCACGTATTTACAATTAAGTGAAGAATCATCAAAAAGAGATTAGCCAAACCTGTCACTAAGTTGTTGAACGTGTTTCTGTGAGGAAAATAAATCTCTACAGCAGAGCATCAACTGTGCATTACAGGTTATAAGAGCAGTGATGTGTTATGTAAAAATAAAGTGTTCACATGCACAAAATAGTAAGAAAACCCAAGGTAAAAGTCAAAACAAAGCCTGAATTATTCAGATAGAGACAATAAAAGTCCCTGGATTTGATTTCATGTCCTTGTTTTCTATAGATTAGGAACTGTTGTCTACCAGTGTCCTGATTAAACAGTTCATTCATTGTTGTGCATCGTTGTGATATGTTGGCTCATTTTTTTCCCGTTCTGTCCTTCAAATAGTTTATGACTTCACATTTGTCTACAAAAAGATCAAGTACTATATCTGCTGCAATAACATAGGGATTCCCGGACAATAACACAATTAGTTTGGAACCAATATTTATTCCGTTACACCAAGAAGTACGATTTTCCTCCTCCTCTCTGTCCCTTTGTTCCTCCTCTTCACACCTTTTATTTTCTGCCTTTCTCCTCTCATATTCCTTCCTCCACGCCCTTAACTCCTCCTCCTCCAGTTCCCTCTGGGCTTTTTTGTACATACTATTGGTGTAATGGTCTCCCCCATTTCTTTGAACCATTTCTT
>NW_015114092.1:195177-198541 GCF_001443285.1 Poecilia latipinna | reverse complement strand
TATATATATATATATATATATATATATTTGTATAAAAAACAGGGGGGAAAAAAAGTTACTCCCCAAAGTTGATGCTCCTTTTACAGGTGATTATCTTACCCATTGCTAACAAAAGGCATGGTTAAATGAAAACAATCTTACACCTAAATCTGCCAGAGTTATGAATACCTGTGGGTTTAACTGCATAAACAAGATGGTGACATTTAGATCTTCTCTTTTGTTCGTTAATCGTACATTGAGATAGGAATATGTGATATGTACAAACAGTTACATCTATGCAAAACAGACTGAGCAGTGGGCAGGATGATACTAATGCTAATGCTGACTGGCTGAAGCTAGGCTCTAACTGATTAGGACATCAGATATAATGTTGAACTTCTAAAACGTCAAATTCAGAGTTACTCAGCAGTTTGATTGTCTATTACATGATAGGACAGGAGCAGTTAGAGACGGGTCACCAAGGAGAAGTCACAGGACCAGTGAACCATGCTCTCATCTCTTGCATTTCTCCATAATGAAGACATAGCGCCGTTCTTACTAAAACCTGCCTTTTTAATTTTTCAGCGTTATCGCTTTGTAGGTGAACAGAAAAAAATCGGATGAGAACCGAAAAACGCTGGAGCTCAAGTCATCGACCAACGATCCAAATCTGTTATTAGGAAATAAATTCCAAGTATTCCTGCTTCTCTACGATGTTTGTTTCCAGCTCTGTGTGTCTTTGAGCCATAGAGGGGCGATAAATACACACATTAACACAAATCATCACAAGCAAACCCTCAAAGGTACGGCCCTGATGCAGTTAACGGAGGAATAACCAATCACAACTTTGGCTGCACTGAAAACCTTAACATGATTTGCAGCCAAGTTAGGGCCCAGTGAGCATGTGTGTTATCCAATTTTCATTGTTCTTTGGAATTGAAGTGATGTTCCAAATCATCTTATAGGCACAGCTAATGCTGTTTCAATTGATCACAGGTTTGAAGGAGAACCATTTTCCTTCGTTGTCTGTCGGGAGCCTGAGGAAAGCTTAGAGCAAATTTATACATCTGCCAGAAAAAAAATGAATATGAGTGCATTAATATAAACATTTGGTTTATTTTATCTGACTCCATCCCCCCGCTGCCCCCCCCCAGGAGATAACCACATTTCTCTCCACTTACAGTGGAGCAGCTCTCTCTGAGCCAAGTGTACTCCATTAAAACCCCACTTCCCCATAAGCCCCAGTGGATAAAATAAAATACTGCACTTCTCCGTATTGACTGAGTAAAATGAAATAATCTATGATGCATGAACAAGCTCTAAATGAAATAATAATGTCCTTAGCGGTGAAAAACGGATTGGCGGTACAGTAATTGAGCAGATTTATTTTCCAGCCGTTGGAAAATGGGAGGCGAAGGAGGGGAGGAGGTGGCGGCAGCCTGCTGAAAACTGCACAGCTCTTTCATTTAATCTCATATTGGAGGAATTATTGGCTGGTAATCTATTGTTAAACATCATTTAGCGTGATGGATTGAGATCGTCAAGCATCCCCCAATCTTCTCCCCCCACCACACATAATCAATTCATATCTCATTAGCACGTATTATTTATGATTCTCATAAGGTCCCCGCGGGGACAGGAGCAGAGGGGGAGAGAGCAGGGCCTCACCAGGAGCCTCAGCTGTTGCTAAAATGAAGTGCAACATACTGTAGCTTATGACCTAATAACTGCATATATATAAAAATGCTTTTGCTCACATTATTGATTTGTTTTCAGCCATTGTGCAAAAAGGAAAAGGAAGATTAAAGGTCGCTGAGCTTCTGTTTCCCCTTAGCAAGGAAAAGGAAAAGATTGCAAGGAAAGAATTACGGCGAACCCTCAGTAGGGTGGATAATATACGTTTACTGACAAAAAAGAGCATTTGTCAAATATATGATTCATTAAAGTTTGCACTCGTACTAATACGAAGTACAACCAGCACGTAAATCTTTAGATGGTGATACTTGTGATGTGACCTTTTTGTCGTTAAAAGGTTACATTCATGGCATAAAAAGGGAAAAAAATGGATGAAAATTATGACAGGAAGCTAAAAGTGTGACAACACAAAAAATACTCCCAATATAACAGCAGCTTAAAAAGCTTCAGATTGGAATCTTGGCTTCTTTATGGAGTTTCCGTCTTTTTTTTTTTCGCTCATTACAGTCGAGTAATTTTTTCTGGGAGTGGTTGGATGTACATTGTTGGTTGCATCTTCTTATGAGTGTCTTGCAACAGTTACTTTCTACAAGCTTTGCTGTAATCAAAGCTGTAGTTTTTTTAGCTGAAGGTTTCAGACTGTGATTCTTGCTTGTGTTGCATTACAAAATAACTCAAGCCCAAAGGGAATTAAAAAACACATCTCTGAACATTTATTAGGTTTTTGTTAGTTTCTTCTACCCAAAAGGTATGGCGTAACCTTGTTGCTGAAATGTGTTATACGAATAAACTTGTTTGATTGATAACAGATGGGACAACTCAGTATTTCATCCTCATTTTGATTTCATTGAAGGCAAATTAGTTTTAGTTTCAAACAACAAATAATGCATGTATTTACTTACAAGTCTCCTTAATGAAAAAGTTCAAATTCATTTTCATTAATAATTTTTAAAAATAAATGAATTTGAATAAAAATACATCTAAATTGAAAAGTTTTACTATAACTGTAAGATTTAATGCAGGGTTACTCTTATTTAAGTTCAACATGATAAACTTAGAAATAGCTAATTTCGCAATACTTCTGCTTCCAGAATCCAACTGCAAAAAAATCCAGTAATCAAAGTAAATGTCAAAGTTTCCTTCACCAGTGGTGTCTTGCACTTTGATTAGGGAAGTTCTTTGTCTTCAGTGCTCATGGCTGTGGCTTGGAGTCACATAAGTGTTATAGGTCCATTTAAAAGCTTGCTCTCATCCTCAGGTGGTGTCTCAGAATTTAGAGTTCCCCTAGAAACACAAGTCTCTGCTTTGTTCCCCTCAGGCTTGTCCATTCATTTTCTTTTATTTTGGACTTCAGCTTGACAGTAATTCTAAAGTCTTGGAATTTGACTGGGCCACTATAACATGTGAATATGTTTTAAGTTAACCCATTCCATTGTACCTCTGAGTTATTGTCCTGCTGGAAGCTGAATCTCCTCCAATTACATGGTCACTTTTGGTGCCTGCATTATTTTAGCCAACAGATTCAAAATGCAGAACCATGGGAGAAGACTATATAGACCACCTTCTGTCAAATTTTAATCGGATGATTGATTGATGGCCTTGATTAATTGATATTAATTGATATCAAACCCCTCCCCCCACCCCTCGTGACCATCTCGTGATTGACTTTATCTCGAACAAAGACTTTATT